>NW_027226416.1:0-35905 GCF_022539635.2 Chironomus tepperi
TGATGAATGGATGGAATAAGGAGGAATATAAAGTAAATCGATAATTTTTTTATGAAGGAATAAATTATGGATGCGATTAATGTGATTAGATTGAATAAAAGGATTTTTGAATTTGTTGTTAATGGTTTTGAATTTAATTTTAAAAATATAAAAGTGAAATAATTTTTAATTAATTTTAAAATAAAATATGAAATAAAAATTTTAATATTCAAACTAAGTTAAAAATTTGAAATTCAAAAAAAATTTAAATTTGAAACATAAAAAATTAAAATTTGAAATTTAAAACTTAAAATTTGAAAATTAAAAAATTTTAATAATAAAAATTAAAAAAAAAATAAAATTTGAAATTAAAAAAACTAAAACTGGATATTTAAAAAATTTAAAAATTTAAAAAATATAAAAATTTAGAATTTAAAGTTTAAAAAAATTTTAAAATTTCGATTTTAATAATTTAGAAATTTGAATCTAAACAATTTTAAAATATGAATTTTGATAATTTAAAAATTTGAAAATTAATAATTTAAAAATTTGAATGTAAATAAATTTAAATTTGAAATTTAAAAAAAAATTAAAATCAGAATTTTAATAATTTTAAAATTTGAAAATTCAAAACTTTTATTAAAAAGAAAAAGAAAATTTAAAATTTTTTAATATTTTCTCAAAATTTTATCCCCAAAATTCCCACCATCAACACCAGCTTTAATCTCCAAAAATCTCTTCTTCCACAAACAAAACACTCCAACTTCCTCTCCATATCAGAACCAAAAAACTTTTCAAGATATTCTCATAATCCTCAAAAATATCTTCATTATTTATTGAATTCTTAAATCCTTTTCAAAAAGTTATTCATTGAAAGCGTGAAATGAAAAAAAAAAAAGATGAAAATTTTCTAATCATCTTAATGCCACTTTCACTCCACCTACTACATACATATATGGCAAAATATTTTCCCGACATCCTTGAAGCTTGCTCAATTTAAACAATAACAATTTATTTATGTATTTCTATAAATTTGTGTAGAGTATGAATTGGTGTCCTTGTGGTGAAATTGGAATTTAAATCAATTTTAAATTATATCCGAATAGTGTAAGGCGTAGAATAAGCAAAAAAGGTTCAAAAGGGAGACGTTACCCTGACATGGTTAAGAGTTTTACATTATATGATTACACGCTGCCCTACTGACACAAATTGTCTATGTACTATGCCTTTCTGGGAGCCATATAGGGATATTGATCAATATCCCTGATGGACACCTTGTGTGCCGCTAAAATAATTAGAAAATGTTTTGAACATTATTGTGAGTCGAAGTGGCTCGGTGGCGGAATGCTTTAGTACTTCGGTACATAATTATTGCAACACCGATCTAGCGATCATGGGTTCGAGACTCGGAATGGGAAACTTTTCGAGTGATATGTAAGGGAAACGCGGCTCACAGCCTCCTTTGAAGGCTAAGAGCAGTAGGTCTAGGTTTGCCAAGAAACGAACATAAACGCGCAGCTATGGACCTTAAGGTCTGAACAGCTAGTGTTTGAACATTATGCTGTGTGCGATTCTAGTCGAGACTGACGATTAAGGTAAAAAAATGAGACTAATCAAAGTATCTATTAAATATTGTGAAGTATTGCTGGAATAAATATTAAAGGATTTTAAATCATTGAAAATAACAGAAATCTTAAGAGTTCGAATCTCAAAAATATTGAATTATCAAAGTGTTTATGTTTAATTGCTTTATTTTTTTTTTTTTTTGAATAAAGTAAATGTGTCCATGACGAAGCCATAAAGAAGCCGTGTTGAAGCCTATTCCATATGTATCACTCGTGTGCATAACCTCAAAAATTCTAACAAAACTCCCCGCAAGAGCACATGTGTAAAAATCTCATTTAATAAAGCTATGAAAGCGAATCATTATAATCTACTTATTCTACCTTTCTACCCATCATCTTGCTCGCATCATCATCAATATTAAGTTGAAAAGAAGAAGGAGACGAAGTGATGCTCATACACACTCATGAGTATGTGATTCCATTTCACTTATAACATTTTATTAAAACACATTTTTCCATCGCTTCTTCTTCCTTTCCCGCAAAATTTTATTCCATTTATTTTATTGCACACGATTTAAAATATTTTTACATGATTAAATTTTCATTTTCTATATCGCTACATTTCGCATTTAGAACGGAATATTATATGAGCGAGAAATGAATATATGCTGTTTATATGCTGAGGTGGAGGGGATTTTTTTTTAATACTTAATACTTTTTCTTCCACTATATTATTGCTCGTGCTGATGTTATTTGTTACGTTTATGGCATTTATACTGTAAATATATACGTACTAGAGTATCGGAAGCGCCCGTGGCTCTCATCTTCAGAATTTTCAGCTTCGCACGGCTTCACATTATAGCCCCTATTCCCCCTGATACCCATCAATTTTCGGCTTCACATAGCTTCACAATACACTCCCCATCTCCCTTGATACCCCTCAATTTTTGGCTTCACATGGCTTCACATTACACCCCGCATACCTCCTGATACCCCTCAATTTTCGGCTTCACATAGCTTCTCATTGCACCTCCATTACCCCTGATACCCCTCAATTTTCAGCATCACATAGCTTAACATTAAACCCCTATACCCCCTGATACCCCTCAATTTTCAGCTTCACATTACACCCCCATACCCCCTGATACCCCTCAATTTTTGGCTCTACAAAATGGTTTCACTTGGGTTCCGTTCTGGTATCAGCAAAGGAATTGGGTGTTTATAATATAGAAGATTCCCTTCAATGCGCTGTACCCGATTGCTGATGATGATGATGTTGATTAGAATTGTCGTGGAATGGGAAATGACAAACAATAAATTTATTAAATTCCATCATTTTGAATTTTAATGCGGTTGATGTGCGCAAGTGTTGTTTGCATAAATGGAGGTTTTTTAATAAATGCTTATCGTTCTGACTGCTCTCTTTTTTGACGGTAGTGTGAGGTGAATTATTATGTATTAAAATGTGGTTGGTGTTAGATTTTAATAATTTTTTAATGGATATGTATGAGTGTGGAGTTTGTTTGTTGTAGTTTTGAGGTTGGAATTTTTAATTAATATTTTGGAATTTTATTGATAATTTTAAGGTTATGTATTGGATATTGTGGGATATGGAGTGAAATTTGGTGAAATTTAAATGTATTGAAAATTGGATATTTAGACTATGAATTTACAAATTAATAAGTTGTGGGACTAGGAGATTGGAGTTGATGGGATCCAAAAGGAGCTTTTTAAAGGAATTTTCTATTAATTTGCCGAATGATTAGAGTGGCTTCAGGACAGAATTGCAAAACAAGCACCTCTAAAAGGTAAAAACCGTCCAAATTCTTTATAATTTTAATTTTTTTGACAAAACCATACAAATTATCAAAGAATTGGTTTTTGCCTTTCAACTCTGCTTCAGGATACACGTGTGGCAAACCTAGCACACTTACTTGGATGCAAGAAGGGGACTCTCTAAATTACTGCCTCATTTCTCACTAACTTACTTACTTACTTTGATAACCTTACAAATCAATTGCGACCCATGGCCTCCCACAGATGTTGCCTGAAACTGACTCTATATCTGGTCTTGTTCCTTAACCTACAAAAACCTACATCTGAGTTTAATAAACGTTCAAGAAAATTAGGACATGTTTTTGAAGACCTGCGTAAGCTCTTTTACTTTGGAATCGGCAATTGGCAGATGGAAGCTCTTGGTGTCTTTAAGAGACTTGTACCATCAGCAAAATAAGTAAATAAGTCAAGAAAATTTAAAAAAAATCATTTAACAAAGAGGAGGCTGAGGTTGACCTATAAAACCCCTCTCTAACTACCCCATTTCCTAGTTTCACTTCAATCCACAACCCAATCCCCCAACAATCCACACTAAATTCCCAAATAATCCAAAAAAGCATTCCTCACAGCCAAAATTCTCATGCATGACAAATAATCATCATCTATCTTCAAAAAAGAATAATCCCCATGTAATCTTATTGTCGATCAACAAAAAAAAAGCCAAAAAGAAGTTATTAACCAACCAAACATTTCTCACTTCATCAACCATCTCCCCATTCTTCAGGATACATAAATTGTTCATGTATGAGAAAATTTTAATTTTTAATCTCACGCATATTATCATCATCATCATCATCATCGCTGTTTATTAATAATAATAATAATTTTTCGTCAACAACATATGCATGAGGTATGTTCCTTCATACACGAAATTCTCTTATGGACATAAACGAATGAAGAACAAGAGAGGAATGTTGAATAAATTTAATTTATTTATCTTCACATTAAAACAACAGAAAGAAGTGCCTTATCATCATTATGAAATCAATTCTCATAGCTCTCATATTACCTTTCCTTCCTCAATCGGTTAGATACTTGGTTTGAGTTTCGTACACACTATTACATTATTTGTCGGTAAAAGTTGAATGGATAATAGGAATTGTAGAAGAGGTAAGTTTGGTGAGTTTTTGGGATGGGTGGTGTATAAGGCGCATTTTTTGGGTGGGGATGGGTGCAGCTTACAACTCCAAAGAATTCAAAATATCTTATGTTCTATATTTGATAGCAGTCGTTGATCCTACATTTTAAATTTCTGCTTAATGCTTCAAGGTTCTCAATAACCCGGAAAGTGCACTGCACAGAAATGCGATCTGGAACTCAATCAGACACAATTGGTCTTAAAGGGTATTGCAGGGTAATCTGGAAAGCAAACTGCGTAAAAATGCTTGAAAATCCGACCCAGGACAGCGTAATCAATCCGATCTGAAGCCAGAGACAAGTCAACATAGGACCCGACCTGACGTCGTGTGCCTTACTTCGCTGGTCGGACAGATCAGCTGTCATCCATGTCTACTCTCAGTTGACCTCCAAAATTGCCTCAATCGCTAGCTGCCCCTTGCCAATTGTCAATACCAAGCACAACACTGTCTCTGTCAACAGCATCCATCCGTGTGTCTTGCAGGGTATGCAAATATGTCATAAATTCCATTTTCAGATCCATCCACAGATCCCACACATTAAATTTCAAATCATCAGCCTTCATCTCCCTCTAATCAAGAGCTGATCACTCACAAAATTCCAATCCTCCATGACTCATCATCCGGACAATCAGCACCAAATCCAAACTCACCCAAACTGCTCACAAAAAAAAACCACAAAAACCACCGCTTCACGCATTTAAATTCATAATATTCTTTTTTTTTGTTTTAAGATTATCATAATTCCAATACTTCATTTTACATCACTTGCTTTATGCTTTGAGAAATTTTAATTAGTCTTATAGTCAGAAGCAATTTCTTTTGATCTTTCAGAAGGAAACAATTTTTTTATTTTTTTTTCTGTACTTTTAATTCCTCCTTCAATTCGTGTCTCATTCAAAGCATAAAATTCCAATAATGAACGCGTTGATCCTTAAAAATTCCTTTTGTTTTAAGATGATATTCAGGAAAAAAAAGTGATTTTAATCCGACTAAAAGGGGGATATTGAGGCGGTAAGTTTAGAGGATTAGGGGATTTGATGATGGATTGTCGATTTGTCCTGTATCTGTTCCCTCGGGGTAATCTGTGTATCCCCGGGGCAATCTGTGTATCCCCGGGGCAATCTGTGTATCCCCGGGGCAATCTGTGTATCCCGGGGCAATCTATGTATCCCCGGGGCAATCTCTGTATCCCTGGGGCAATCTCTGTATCCCCGGGGCAATCTCTGTATCCCCGGGGCAATCTCTGTATCCCCGGGGCAATCTCTGTATCCCCGGGGCAATCTCTGTATCCCCGGGGCATCTCTGTATCCCCGGAGCAATCTCTGTATCCCCGGGGCAATCTCTGTATCCCCGGGGCAATCTCTGTATCCCCGGGGCAATCTCTGTATCCCCGGGGCAATCTGTGTATCCCCGGGGCAATCTGTGTATCCCCGGGGCAATCTGTGTATCCCCGGGGCAATCTGTGTATCCCCGGGGCAATCTATGTATCCCCGGGGCAATCTCTGTATCCCTGGGGCAATCTCTGTATCCCTGGGGCAATCTCTGTATCCCTGGGGCAATCTCTGTATCCCTGGGGCAATCTCTGTATCCCTGGGGCAATCTCTGTATCCCTGGGGCAATCTCTGTATCCCCGGGGCAATCTCTGTATCCCCGGGGCAATCTCTGTATCCCCGGAGCAATCTCTGTATCCCCGGGGCAATCTCTGTATCCCCGGGGCAATCTCTGTATCCCCGGGGCAATCTCTGTATCCCCGGGGCAATCTATGTATCCCCGGGGCAATCTCTGTAGCCTCGAGGCAATCTCTGTAGCCTCGAGGCAATCTCTGTAGCCTCGAGGCAATCTCTGTATCCTCGGGACAATCTCTGTATCCCCGGGGCAATCTCTGTATCCACGGGGCAATCTCTGTATCCTCGGGGCAATCTTTGTATCTCCGGGGCAATTTGAGTCCCAGAGGAATCTGTGTCCAATGCAATTTATACCAAAATTTCTGTATTTTTGCATAAAGCATCTGAGTCTGCGATCTAACTGGGAATCATCTAGCTACCCCCTGCCTACCCTGGTTTCTTCCTGAACATTCTATATAAACTAGTCTCAACAATTCCCTTTAAATGCGCTCCATATCCTCACCCCATTGCAATATTATATTCATTTTAAAAATGTATAAATGAATAAAATTTAATGAATATGCAGGACTGCTCAACACGATTAATTATTTATTCAATATTCACGAGAAATGAATAAATTAATGGCAGAGAGAGAATCCGAACACACAGAAAAAAGAAGAGATATTTTTTTAATGAAATAACTTTTGCCGACTTTTTTTTAAAAAAAAATAAATAAAGAAGCTACAAAATGGAAATAAAAATTTTTATCAGGTATCATATTTTTATTTGACATTTTTTCATTATTATCACATTTTTCTTATTCCTTTATGCCTTATTTCTGTTGATTCTCATGAAATTCTTGTCCGTTGATTATTCAAAGAACAGAAAAAATATGAAATTTAAATTGGAACTTTATAAAAATAATTTTTATGTCGATATATTTGTGTATCATGAATCATTGATGTTAATTAAATCTGATTAGCCATTAGATGAGAAAAAATAGAATTAATGAAGTTGAAATCAATAAAGTTAATTATGTGAAAATATTCCTATATTGGTCATCATTAATAAGTTATTGATTCGTTAGCAGCAATTTTATGTATTTTGCGAATTTTTTTATGATTTAAAATTTGAATTTATTTGAAATATTTTTGTAAATTGATAATAAAAACTTAAAATGGGGAATTTTTATCAATTTTTTTAAATGTTTTCAAGTTTTCCATGCAATATTCAATACAAGTCAAAGGTTCGAATCCTAATTCATTTTTCAATCAAATTTCTATTTCTCTTAGGTCATTTTTTTGCCAAAAAATCCACAAAATTCTTCATTTTTTTCCATCCCATCCACAAAGAATAAACATAAAAGAATCAAAAGCTCATTAACGCAGCATGACTCCAATGGCGCAGTCAGTCAGTAGCTCATCTTCACTCTTCATTAAACTTCCAAAAGCCGAGACACCGAGGAGGTAAATATAAATATTTATTTTTTATATTCTTTATAGCCCCGAATACGAAAAAAAGGAACCAACATTCATTCGCCATTTGCCATAAAAAGTAGCCAATTTTAATAATTTAAAATAAATAAATTAACAAAAAAAAATATCTTTTTGGGGTATAATAAAAATGAAAATATAAAGAATGGTAATAAGTCAACGAGCACCAATAAAGAATTAAATAAATTTTGTGAAACTCTCATCGAAATGTCCACTCTTAATCATTCCTCATTGAATTTCATTCTTAACATTTTTAGCTTTTTATTTGTGCTTTAAATTTATGAATATTTTCAATGAGTGCCATGAAATGGATGGTAACTGGGAGTTTAGAGCCATCCTTCCTGCTCTATCTTTCATTGGTCTATAATAGGTGAGCTGTTGGGGTTTAGGAAGATTGAGGAGGTTGAAATTGAGCTTGGAATCCTAAATTGAAGTCTGACTAAATGTAAAGTCTATAGCTACTTATGGTATCTTCTAGTAGACTTCAATTCTTACTTACTAACTTCCTTTGCTGATCTTACAGATCAATCCATGTCCTTTTATAGACGTCGTCTCAAATAAGCTCTTTAGCTACCGATTGCTAATTGCCGATTCTAAGTGCAATACTGCCGTTATCGACAGCTTCCTTCCATGAATTCTTTGGATGCCTACGTGATCTTTTGAGGTTCGAATCTCACCGGAGAAAACAATTCAAGCGTCATTTTTTCTGGTCACATTCACTGAAAGCTGATGTTTTAGGACCTTTGTAGTCCACAAGCAGATTTGTCATCAAAGAAATGGTTCGAATCCTAATGTTTCAACTGATTATCTAGAATTGAGGTGTCCGGGAGTGTCTGAAATTGGCAACACGTACATTGAATTGGTACATACATCAACTAAGTGGCCAGAATAATTAGAAGCAAGAGCAACTTTCGTTCAGCAATATCCTTCAATCGGGCTATCAAGTGGCTGAGCTTACCTCCTTGGTCTAGATCGTAAAGCTGCTTAATCGAAAACCCTTCTTTGCTAACCCCTATTTGAATAGTTCATTAATGGCATACTTACTTGTTTACATCGCTATCGACAATACAGATCAACTGTGATCTATCACCATCATCTTTCTTAGTTTGTCGACTGAGCCTTGCTCTATCGCTGGCTGCCTTTTGTCAGTTACCAATACCAAATGCTACACTGCGACGTCATGGATCACAACTGACTTGTACGACCTGCGAAGTGAGTAAGTAAGTAAGCTACACTGTCAGTATCAACACCCATTCCACAGCATTCCCAGCCTTCTAAATTCCCAACCCTAGATCACCATCTTAATATATTTTATGATGATTTCTTCGAGTCATCGCCGTGCGTTGTTACTTGTTAGCGATCCCGAAATCATTTGATATTCGATCTTGAAATCATTTTTACTTTTTTTTTTTCTTTCCTCTTCTTATACTTATATCCAATATAATACAATAAAGTATAAATAAATACAAAATTATATGTTTTATTCTTCATTTCCATTCTCTCATTCGTGTATAGTTTATGACTTTTGGAAACGAGATCCTCTTGATGTCGCTTCGAAGACATTTATAATTGATTCATTTTATTAATTTTTTTTTCTTTTATATCTCTTGTGTGTGCTATGGAGGGACCCCGCGCGATAAACTGACAAAATCACATTTAATGTGATTCTTCTTTCTTTTTTATTCATTCTTGTTTTCATATGATTAGGGGATAAGATGAATAAAATCGATAGACATGCTCGTGTATAGATGGGATGATGTGAGATTGAGCAATGAGGAGGAAATTGCAGGGTTGGAATGGTGGATGAGTTGGATATGGAATTAAATTGTATTTTTAAAATATTGGTTACTTACTTCCATGCCTCCGGCCATGGATCACTTGGGCATCAAGGATTGATGCTTAATTGGATTTTGAAGTATTGAAGACTGAGCAGTGCTTAGTGTCGACGCTAATTTCATATAGAATAATTCGACCATTCAATTCATTCATTGATGATCTTGAGTTCCTAGAAATGAGCATTATGGATATGAGATGTCTTAGGAGACGCCCTAAGCTGGCAATGACTTGACAATTTCCAAAAAAATTAGTTCTGGTACCAAAAAATAGAAAGAATTTAACAACAAATTAGGGAAAAGCTAAACAAATCTTTTAAAAAATTTAGGATTCGAACCTTCAATCATCGGATTTTATCATCCATTCTCCTTTACATTCTACAGCTCTAACAAACAATATCCCCATCTATATTACAAATACCCAATTCCTTTGCTGATACAAGAACGGACGCCATGTGAAGCCATTTTGAGAAGCCTAAAATTGAGGGGTATTAGGGGGAATGGGGGTGTAATGTGATGTTATGTGAAGCTGAAAAATGCTGAAGATGGGCGCCACGGGCGCTCGCGATACTGTAGTAAGATTCCAAAATCCCACCTCTGTCTGACCATTTAATTTAATAAAATAAATCTGAAATCATTTAGATTTTTCATTTATGATTAGACATAGTTTTGTCTTATTTTTGTCGGTATCAAAGGCTGTACAAAAGAGATTAAATAAAAGAATTTCCATCCCAAAAAAGGCTTTTTGCATAAATTCTTCAATTCCCACACAAGCGATGCTGAAACAAATCAAAATAATAAAAATTTCTGGATGGAATTTATGTCCACTTATAAATTATAAAGTCAATTTTTGCCGCAGTTTTTTATATCTCATGTTAAATGATGAGAAACATTAGATGCCGATGATGTAGCACGTTAAAGTCATTGTAAATATATATCCATGTCATAAAGTGATGTCAGTTGTCGTAATGATGGCACTTTTTTATTAAAACACTCACGAAGAGACACAAAGTAACAAAAAACAAAAAAAGTCAACAGCCGAAGGTGCTTCAAGTCAATTTTATAAGTGTATTCAAAGCATGGCATCATGTTCGTCTCACATCAAAATGTTAAAAATAGATGAAGATTAAAAGAAGGAAATAGAAATAGTCGGCGCTCTGTCTGGAAATTTTCAATGAAATGTCATTAAATATTTTTCATTTGTGACATTAAATAAATGTACAATTGTAAACAAACGGTATGTATGGTGCCAGTGGTGGACAACCTATGAGACACGGTACACTAGAATGCAGCCATAAATGCCATGAGTGACAATAAATAAATGTGCAATTGTAAACAAAAGGTAAACCAGTGGTGGACAACCTTTGTGCCACGGCACTCTAGTGTACCCCAAAAACTGCCATGAATCATACGCATTGTCCAGTTTCGATCGAGACTAACCACCAACATGTCCCTCAAAACACAAAAGGTTGTCCACCCCTGTCCTATTGTGTAATTTTAGATATCATAAACACATCATGCTTGTAATAGTTCAAAGAGTGGTGTGAGGTGCACTTGAACATTATAGACATGCCGTCTCATTTGATATTCATTCCACTTCCAAAATACTTCTTTTTCTAGCTATGAAAATTTTCAATGAAAAGCCGATAATTAATATTCCAGATGGAACTGTGATGTTTCAATTATCACATCATTGAATATACATATTTTTTCATAAATTTTTTAAGTGTGCTGATGAAGAGTTGTAACTTCCCGGAAAATTTATTTTAAATAATTTTAATATACAAATTATAATTTTTTTTTTTTTTTTTGGAGGTTCTTTTAACTTTGAAGATTTATTCAGGTTGTGTTGTGAATAAAATTTATTGAATATAATGTTGGATTCTTTCATAATTTTATAGGCCCCAGTGGTGAGCAACCTGTGTGCTGAGACACAGAAAGGGTTGGAAATGGGCCGTACTACAGATCAATGACCTTGCAATGATTACAGAGACTATACCAGTATACCGGGCCTTTTCTGAACCGCAGAAACTTTTCTGAGTCGCGGAACTAAGATTGCCCACTACTGGTATAGTCTCTGCAATCATTACAAGATCATTGATCTGTTGTACCGTCTCAATTGTTTGTTGATAAGAATTAGTCTGATTTGGGACAATAGATGCAATCAAGAGCCTCTCCTCCTCCCCCTCTTCTCTCTATAGCACGTAATACGAAAATGGTCTCTAAGAAGTACAGACCAGAGTGTGGCCGTCTCAAATTCGAATTCTTCGAACTATTCGAACTCAATTTATTTTAAAATTAAAATTTACGTTACGAAGAAAAGTATGAGTAAAGGTCAAAAAAATTTTGAATATTATCGACAAAAATTTTTTTTTTTTTTTTAAAAAATAACAGTTGTTTTTGAGAAAGCCACACTCTGGTACAGACAAACAAATTGGTAGGCAAATTAAAGGGTTTGGTACTAAAACCGTAGGTCTGCATACAGAAAACGAAGAGCTGCAGCCTTGGACGTTCTTTAGCTCAAACAGCCACAGAGAATGCTTTCATATTACAGATAGATCACTACGGAACTAAAATGCGATTTCTTTGCCGGTTAGGGTTAGGTACAGTCAAATACTAGTCCGTCCAAAGCTGAACAGGATAAGGTACAGCCGAATAGAATGAGGTACAGCCAAACAGGATAAGGTACAGCCGAGCAGGACATTCTTGCCTGCAATTCTATGCCGAGCCCCAGTAAATTATGAAGTCAGAGGTTTTTTTGGCATGTAAAATCTAAATTGCCTTCAAGTTCTATTAATTCATATCAAACTAATTTTCAAAAATTCTCAACAATATCTCAATCCATTTCTCAAGACAAAAAACTTCGAATTCCACAACCAGACACATCCAAATCACTTTAATATGAAAACCGCTGCAAAATCCTTTGTGGTTTTGCTCCCAAAAACATGTTCATTATTCACTGTTTACTCAACAGAATCACACCAAAATATCAAAAGACACATCCTAACCTCAAAAAGTGAATGAAAACCCAAAAAAGGCAACAAGCAAAAAAAAAAAATATTAAATTTAATATTTTGACATATTTGTGTGAAGTGGAATCGCTGTCGAGAATTTATAAGGAAGGATTTAACCCTCTAAAGTAGTAAAAGACGTACACATGCCATCCGTCTTATAGAATAGCTTTATATATGTGAACATTATTGCTTAAAGGGGTGAAAAATAGAATTTTCAAATAGTTTTCAATGTTCATAAAGATGTAGACATGAACAATCATTTATCATAATGGAAAATGTGCGTTATTAAGTCGGATGATGTCTGTATTTATGATCTCAATTTGTTTTTCCTTTCCTTTTGTATTGACTGTGTAGACTGTGTGGAATTTCGAGGAAAAATGTCGTTCAATAACAAAAGTTCATGAGTCTGGAATATTTGTCATTGAACAGAAATGAAAAATTGAAACATCTGGAGAATTAGAATGGAAAAATTGAAATCATTTTTGCTTGGATTATTTTTTATGATTTGATATTTTTGGAAGTAGATTTTTTTTGGGTAGTTGTGGATTTATGAATCAGTGTTTAAGAGAATTAGCATAAATCAGTGGTATTTAATTATTTATTTATCAAGTCATAATCTAGTGTTTGGGCATCTACCGAAACCATACACGACATTCAGTTCAAGGTAATCCAAAAATGGTAGCTGATCACTGACATAAATTAGTTATTTGCACATTAAATTTCATGTGATTTGAAATAATAGTGAAGATTTAATAGAAGATATTGTAGTTCGATTCTCACATAAACCTCAAAATTTATATAAAATACGCTCGCAATCGATGTGAATTTTTTTTTTTTTTGCTTGTTTAATAAATTAATTAATTTAGAAAATATTTTTTGAATCAAGCCATTCAGTCTGAACTATTTTCACATCACAAAATGGATTTATGTCAAAATTCTCCTAAAAAATATTAATAATTATGTATGTCTTCTTCTCAAGAGCGAGACCGCAAATGTTATGGATTGGATGTGTTGATAAAGACCCGAGAGTCCCTAATATCTCAAATTGGCAGAAGTTATCGAAAGATAGAGGTGTCTACAGACGTTCTTTAAACGCGGCAATAGGCCCTCAAAAAATTAAGTAAGAATATCTGCTCGTAGTATCCCATGATACCGTTTACGTCCGAGCTCCGTGTCAAGATATGTACGTCAAACGATAGAGTAAAGTACTATTTAATTTACCTCGTCTGAAGGGTAACAGCTTCACAATCAAACTAGGGATAGTAAGGTTTATAATCGACAATTTGGGAAATCAGCTCAGACTCAATTTGAAATTAGCAAGACCATATTTTCACAATACTTTGTGGATGGCAAAAGAACGCGAGGAATTTCGAAAAATTCCTGGATTGGATGTGTTGAAAAGGACGATAGTGTCCATAATATCCCCAACTGGCAGAAGGTTTCGAAGGATAGAGCTGTCTTTAGACATTCCTATACACGGCGATGGGACCTCGTACGCTTCAGCAAAGGAAGTAAGTTAGTATGTAAGACAAACAAATGGCAAATCAATGCATTTAAACTGTTAAGAAGTTAGCACATGCAGAATTACAGTATAGATTGAAAATTGAATTTTATATAGTAAGTTCGGCGGTTTGAATCCTATTCATAATAACAATAATTATTAGCTTTCGCATTCAGCCTTTTTTTTTTTTTTCGTCGTTAAATCAAAAATGATCAAAAAATCAATAACAAGCAAACTAGAGAAGCAATAATATCAAATACATCCAGTCACATAAGAAATGAAAACAAGAATCTTTTTTTTCCAATTTTAAAAATTGCTCACCAAGAATAAGTTTTATGGAAAAGAATTGATTTTCATGAATGGTTTGTGAATTTTCATATCGAGCACGTACATCCAATAGTCATAAATATAAATATTTGAACTTTACTATGAGTATATGCTGCAGAAAAAAGGAAGAAAAGAAAGTTTTTCATTTATTTTTATTTAGAAGATATTTTTTTCGGTAACTGTGGCTGTTTCTTCTACTGCTTTTGGGTCTTTTTCATTCTCCTAAGCATATTTCTTGAATTCAAGAATCGAATTACAATTTTTATGTATCCTTAAGCATTTAAGAATTTCCGTTTATTTTTATCAACAGAAATATTATAACAACAACAACAAGCAGCAAGCCGACATCGGAGGAGGAAAAATGAATCAAAACAGAAATGTAAGGGAAATTGATGTTGTTCCTATAAAGAAGACACACGACTGAAATATCAAGAAATTGTTTCTATTTAAAATAAACGTTTTGTGAAACATGATCTGTTCTCTATTTGTACTGTACTGCATCGCCCTTTAGACACTTTCTTTCAATCCAAGCAGCAGCTATCGACGGTTCGGAGGAATTCTTATCAATTTTAAGAAAAAGTATGTCAAAAAAAAGGAATTACAGAGGAGATTGATTTCAACATTTAGCAGATACAATTTCAAGCTAATTTTGGGATTCGAACCAACAACTTTTGACTATTTTTAACTTTTTGAACAATTTGATGTTGAGACAGTTGTGCAATATTAAGCTATTATTTATGCAACATAAGGTTAATCGTTTCAATCTAAAGATGAGCACACCTTTTCCATTGTCGTTAAGCCTTCGTTATTAATCCAGTCCAGTTAAATTTCTTTCTTTGTATAAGTTGATTCTGAAAATGATCGGCTGTATGCATTACCATATTTAGCCTGATTAAGGGGATTTTACCCTTCAGATGACGTATTTTGGGTGGATTTATATTGTATCCTATAACGTGCTTATCATGACACAATTCTGGGTCGCCAGCGATGTATTTAGCGATACCAAAGAAGATTTACGCTTAACATTTTGTCAGTTTTGGCTGATATGTCATCAAAAGAGTTGTTTGAGTCTGACTATAATCTATAAGTTTAAGAACGAGCGACAGTAAGTCTGTAAGTCTAAGAAAGAGAGGGAACCTGATGCTGGCTCTGTCTTTTGATACCTTGTGCTATCTTAACACATATCCAGTCTATCTTAAGTGACTTACTTAAAGAACCTTAATGATACTAACATCCTGAAAGAACTTAGAAATCAAAAATTCGCAATAGTTATAAACATATTGTATAAAAGTATAGATCTCATCAATATTACAGTCACGATTCCAAATTAAAATTGAAAATCATCGTGATGATATTTATGGAAAATAAATAAATAAAAAAATAAAAGAAGATGAAATTGAATATTTTGACATTTTTCCTGCTCCTGTTTTCATCTTCTTCATTTCAATCTCCTTGTTTGTTATTCATATCCACCCTCCTCATAATTTTCCAAGCCATTAATTCCGTATTGCCTTAGATCATCATCATAATATCGACTGTTTGGTATGAAAGAAATGAATGAACAGTCGGTGGAAGCAGAGGTGTAGGAAGGAGGAGGGGGCATAAGGGGAACGAGCCCCCTCTAGGAACTAGTAAACTTTTTTTTTAATTTTTGGGTGTAGATAGAAAGGGGGGAGGGTTAGCCGATTATTTTATAACGTTTTTATATTTTTGAATATTTTTTTGCTTTTTTAAAATAAAATTCAAAAATAGGGGTTGGGTCCCCTAGTAAAATGTCCTGACTACGCCCATGGGTGGAAGTTTTCTTTTTTTTATTATTATTATTTCCGAGAAGAAGGAGGAAAATTATTTTTTTTCTCATGTCTTTTTTGGATTTTAAAGCTAAAACGTGTTATCATTTTTTTGTTCCCTCGTCTCATTTTTTAAAAAAGAATAAAAAAAAAACTTCGTCTTTTTTTTCTATAAACAACAAGAGTTTTATTTCAGCGCGAACACGGAATTTGGATCATTTGATATTAAAATTAAATATTATTGTTTTGAAATGTGAGCGCTCATTTCATTTTCTTAATAAAAATTAAGGTTTTCTTCTCTCTAAATTTATTGCGATTCATTAATTTTTTTTTTCATCTTCATTTCACAATTTACACTGTTTCTGTTGTTTCGTTGCCTTAGCTGTTGCAATGGAAGAAATAAAAGACATGGATGGTGATTAATTGCTGAGGACTTTTATTAAAACAGGAAATATAAATTTGAAAAGATACAAAAATTTTCATATTTAAATTCTTTTTAACTTTTATTTAATTTGATTTAATGCTTAAATGTGAAAAAATTCTTTTGAAATTTTTAATAAATTTATTTAAAAATTTTTTGGTGGGAATTAATGGTAGCTTCAGAGCTCAGGAATGAAAATATTGACTCCTTACGAAGATGATGATGGAATTTATTAAATTATCTTGAAACAGTTGTTAAAGCACATATTTATTACGAGCAGAGGGGTTGAGGGGAAGGGGGGGGAGATGGGGGCTTAGGTTAGAAGCGAGAAGTTCACCAAGGGGAAGAGAGGAGGTAGGTACTTAGGAAGGAGAGTATGAAAGCCGTTAAACAATTTTATTGCGCATCAACATTTTTTGCAAATAATAACAAGGAATAAATACTCATTAAGGTGAAATCAACCGACCTTTTGAGCAACTCATTTTACAGCAGATCGACCCATTGCTGATCTAAAGATGCCTCTTGTATCTAAGATCCAACCAAAATAATTTGAATGTTTTGCAAAAATCGGCCAACCATTAATTTCCTCTTAAAACTCAGCATATTGACTCAATTGACATCAAACTTTTTGTTTTCGTTTTTTGCCACTTTTTTCTAGCCAACACACTTAATTTGAGCCAATCAATCCATTCACCTTCCCTAAATTTGACGAAAAACTTTTTGAGGTGAGACAAAAGTTATGCAAAAAAAAATCAAATTTTGCCAACAAAAATTTTTTTTTTGAAAAAACTAACGGTCGTTTTTGAGACTGTTACACTCTGGATCCATTTTCACTAATTTGCCATTATTTCATTTCAATTTTAAATTTAAATTCCACAAAAAAATTTCAAACCGCCAATAAAAGATTCTCAAAAATTTTCAAATTCCTCAACATTATGTCCTCAACAATATTATGTCAATCAAAAGAAACCCACATCAACAAAAAAGACTCAAATCCACTATAAAATGTCTTCAAAATGACCGCGAAAATTTATTTCTCAACAAACATAGTTCCGACCAAGGATAACGATGCCATTTCTCATAAGAAAATTAGCAGCGACAATTTTTCATTTGTCTCAATAACAGAACCGCAAACAGATCATCAAAAATTTATTTTTTTCATATTTTTAATATCCTACAACAAGTGAAATTCGTGAATGTGGCGAGAATGTAAAAAAAAGAAATTAAATATAACAAAAGAGGCAGCTGAATATTAATCCGCTATAAATAAAAAAATTATGGTATAAAAAGAATATACAAAATAACATCTCAAAAACAATTAAATTTTTCACTCATATAAAAAGGCTGAAAAAAAAAAAAACAATTTAAGTCTAACAAATAAATAGACATAATCCAAATTTTTTGTTCTCTCTAATTGCGAATCTCATCATCAACACTGCGTGTGTATGAAATGAAGAGATTTTTTTTTTAATTTTATTACATATGAAATTTTAATTATGAAAAGTAATCATAATTGAGTGATTAGAGCGCATTTTGATGTGTGCTTTGGAATGTCTATTGTTCTTTTGATGAATCTGTCATTCCGACTGAGTCAGAATGTTCAAGTTGATGTTGCACAGTATATGCATTGAAATGTTGGAACTCTGGAATATAAGGAGTAGGAATTTCAATCCCGGGAGTACGAGATTGACCCCTTTATTAGGGATGCGGGATCCCGGGAAAATCCCTAATAAGGAGCATGTTCATTGCAAATAATCAATTGAATTTCAATATATTGAGACGCACAGAGTTTATTTATAACCTATTAAAATTTGTATGAAATCTTATACTTCACAAGCGGAAGCAGAAAAAAATATTCATACAAATTGGAATCTATTTTTAACAAACCGGAACTAATTCAAGACGGCTTCCACCTCAGATTTTCTCAAGCAGCTCTTTTCCATGAGCTCTAGTAAGCAACCTATAAAATATTTTTAATTCCTGAAAGCACATTGAGGAGAAATATGCGAAAATCCAGCTTCTGGACAATTTGATTCTAGTTTGGAGTCAGGTTTCACCTAATCTGTCATAGATCCAGATTCATGCTTGGCTGGTAACAGATTTTCGGTCTTTTTAAGGCCGTGTGTCTTTCTGGTGTATCCTTAAAGCTGAAATTGAAACACTCATTCATTATAAAGTTACAAGAAATTGCCAACCTGTGGATATAAAAACAGTTACGTTCCCATCTTAGCAATTTAATCATCATTTTGGTTCCTCTTAACTTTCCTCTATTTCTTGGATTGAGGCTAGTTACCCGAAAGGCACAAGCCATAGAAATGTCCTAAATTCCAATTGACTTGACTTTGTCCCAAATAATAAGTCTATCCCAAAACTTTGTCCAAAAACCCTGAGCTCCATACTCAAATTTTGTATAAGTAAGTACCTAACTACTCCCAAACCGCATCGCATCCAATTCCTCCTTCAAAATTCTAAGCTCCACAAAAAAAAATTTCTTAAATTTCTGCTACAAATTTTTTTTTAAAAAAATGAAACAATGTGGATTATATGAGGAAATGATATGATTATGGGACTCTGCGTTAGGTATGGACACCAACACTATAGCCAACGATTTAGAAATAAATATTTTTTTTTATTACTTCTTCATCTTCATTGTCGCTTTATAAAAAATATCAAATGACAATAGATGAAAATTTTTATTATTTGTAACAAAAAAGTGATTTAAAAGCTATCAAATGCTTAATTTTCTGAGGTCTAGGAAATTGGCACATGCCTGATATCAAATTTCAATTGTTTTATGGGAATTAAGATTGAATTATTGAGCGATATAAATTTAATTAGTTTAAATTTTAATGCTTTTTATGTAATTTTTGGGGGTTATTGGAGCTTAGTAGGAGGTGGTTGGTAGTTTGTTTGATGGAATGAGAGCTCTTGGAGGTATCAGAAATGTCTGAGTCTTATTTTAGGGAAGGAATTTTAAGAGACATAACATAGTCGCTAGGATGCCGCTATATTGCCCAAATGGTACCATATAGGCTTATTTTAGGTTCATTTTAAGGAAAAAAGTATGAAATTTGCCACAGCAAGCCTTACGGGTGCTTAAAAAATCAGGAACATTCCGTTACAGACAAATTGCTGGTTTTCATGATCTAGAATGACCACTACAGTCGTTAACCTAACTGCGACCCTCATTATGTTAAGAATCACTACAGAACCACCCCAAACCTGCCCAACCCCTCCAAGCATCTAACCTTATCCAACAAATCCCTACATCATATCCTACCTTACTTACTTCGCTGCAGAGTTGCAAAACAGGCACCTGAACAGGCAAAAACCGTACAAATTCTTGATAATTTATTTTCTTGGGAATTTGTACGGTTTTTGCCTGTCACAGGTGCCTGCAGAGTTGTGAAGGCCGATGTCGGCGGCTAGGAGAATCGGGCAGTCGTTCATCGTTTTCATCGACCATTGTTTTTTATCGCTCGCCGTTTTTTATCGGCCGCCGTTTTGAAAAATAATCGACCCGCCGTTTTTATCGCTCGCCGTTTTTATCGGCCGCCGTTTTTTATCGGCCGCCGTTTTGAAAAAATAAACGGCTCGCTGTTTTTATCGGCCGCCATTTTTATCGCTCACCATTTTTTATTGGCTAACGTTTTTTAAAAATTACAAAAGTCCTCGTGTTATTGATTGAGCGGCTTAAGTGCATTTTTGTCCCAGCAATCAGTAATTGATTAATAAGTCACTTTAAGATCTACAAAACGAGATTCAGTAGGATCCAAGTCACTTCCTACCTCACAAAACGAGATCCAGTAGGATCCAGTTCACTTTCCGGTCCACAAAACGAGATTCAGTAGGATCCAGGTCACTTCCAAATCTTAGAAACAAGTTCCTGTAGGAATCAGATCACTTCCAGACTTAAAATATAAGATCCAGTAGGATCCAGTTTACTTTCAGACCTAAAAACAAGATCCAGTAAGATTTAAGTCACTTCAAACTTTGATCAGTAAACACTGTAAAAACATCGAAAACATTGAAAAACACTGAAAAACAATGAAAATTCGTGTTATTGTTTTTGTTGTTGTTTATGAAAATGAAAAATTGTTAATTATAGCATATATGCGTTGATTTGAAACTTTTAAACGCCGTTTTTTATCGGCCGCCGTTTTAAAAAATAAACGGCTCGCCGTTTTTATCGCTCGCCGTTTTTATCGGCCGCCGTTTTTTATCGGCCGCCATTTTAAAAAATAATCGGCCCGCCGTTTTTATCACTCGCCGTTTTAGGCCGACCGATAAAATCAGGCCGTTTCACAACTCTGGGTGCCTGTTTTCCAACTCTGCTTTGCTGACAGTACATATCAATTGTGAACCATGACCTCCCTTAGATGCCGCCTAAAACTAGCTCTACCGCTTGCCAATTTCTGATTCCATGATCGACAGCTTCTTTTTATGAGTTCTTTTGCCGTCCACGATTCCTTTTGCCATCTACAACATCACATCACATCCACACAATCCCCTTTCATCATAATTTGTTCACATTATTCAGTAGTCAGTACAATAAAAAAATCTGTTGCTCATAATACATCTGATATTTTTTCTAAAAATTTAATTCTGTTATAATAAAAAATGAAATTAGCAAAATTATGAGACGAAGCGCGAAAAAGTCTATTGTCTGGCGTAAAACATTTTTACGATGAAAAAATTCTTTTTTGTGCTTCATGAAAACTGTTTCATGTAAAATGCGGCAGTGATGAGAATAATAATACCATTAGAATGAATTTTTGTAGATTTTTCTTGTTGCTTACTTTTTGATAGTTTGGAGATGAGAATGTAAAGTTAGGGGAGATTGAGGAAGCCGAAGTCTGACTTCGAAGCTGGCCAAATGTCAAGTGTGTACCTTCACGTTTGTAGGGTGGTAGCCCCACTAAACAAGCTGGGGAAAGCTGGCTTACAACTTGCTATCTTCGAACCCAACCTCTACAAAGAAAGCTACCAAAGGACTGTAAAGTTAGATGGTTTAGAAGGGGGATTGAGGTCCAAGTTAATCTGTTGATTACTGCTAGATTTTTGGCTGCTTCATTTGATAAGACTGATCATGAAGTTTAGAGAGTTTTCTAATTGAGAAAGCTACAGACTGAGCTTGATGACGACTTAAATGGCTCTAATCGATTTTTCCATATAAAATCCGAGTCGACTTTGAGCTCTGGCTAGACATGAATCCTTTTTCTTGTCCTGAAAGGAGTTCAAGAATATTAATCATTATTATTCATACATTTCCAATGTTTCTTATGTTAAAGAGGGTTCAGAAGGTTCAGGGGTTTCTTAAATCATAACAGTTCTTCGAGCAGCTTCTGTTGATTCTTCTGAGCTCCACCGACGTACATGAAATATCCTCTGGTCTTTGGTTATCCTCCAGCTTTTATTCCTCTACAATAACCATCCAGGAACAAATTGATAGTGAATTCTTATATGTACATACTTTATCTGTCATTTGTGTAGATCACCCGAGCGATACAAATGAAGAAGGAGCTTTTAAGGCTCCGCTAAACCTCTTTTATTAACACCGAATTGAAACTGCCTCTATTTGACGTCCGTTTGGCTGCCATATTTAAGCGGTATCCAATTAATTTTAATAAAAGGAGTTTTAGCAGATACTTAAAAGTTTTGTGATGGTTCCTTCTTCATTTGTGTTGCTAGGGTTAATTGTCATTCATGAATTTTTAACTATTGCTGCTTCTTTTGTACAAAAACTTCATAATTCTCTAATAAATGCCTCGCGTTGACTCTCCATAGCTTCAATAAAAGTATGAACTTCCAACAGACATCCAAAAATCTTAATTTTAACCATCAATTTAACCTCAAACACATTTAATACCTTAAATTATCCTATTAAAACTTTATGAAAAACCTTTAAAAAATAAATAATAAAAACCTTCGCTTTATTGCATGTCTGACAAAACATCTCAAAGGACATACCACAAAATAATAATAAAAACTAACAGAAATTATTTAAATATTTTATTTTATTATGAAAAATTGTTGTGTCTCGGGAAATTATTGTCGGTAAAATTGCTCAAATTCTATGCCATGCCATTAAAAAAAAAGAGTCAGGAATTTGTCACAGCTGTAAATAGCACATAACAAAAAAAAAATTTCATAACTTTTATTTTTTCCCAAAAAATATGAAAATAAGCGACAGACGACGATGTCTGCCTTACTATGGTCGTAGGCATGTTCATATATACAGCAGAAAAAAAAATGTAAATGACCTTGCGCTTTTAGCGACACTTTATGTATACACGCGACCAGACTTTCTAAACAGGCACAAAAAAGCAACAACAATTTTGACATTTGCCGGCTTCAAGTCTGCGACTTGAAAAATTTCGTACTTTTAGTCATTAGTCGCACAATTTAAATATTCAGCCTTTCCTTTATTAATATCATGGATATGAACATAAATTTGTTTACACATTTAAAATTGTCTATAGTCAATACATGACAATTGGATGAAGGAAGAAGAATTTAAAGTTTTTTTTTACTTGTGCCTTTCGCTTGTTGTGTCGTAGCTGATCACACAAATTAAATGTTATTTATTTTCATTTAAAACGCTCTCTCTCACTCACTCATTTACTCCACTATATCTGGTTCTTTATTGTTGTAAATAGCATGAAATATCTTAATAGCACTCAACAATAATGTGAAAAAAAAGACGAAAGAGATGAAATAAAAGAATTAAAGTTGAGAAGTTGCTTTTAGGGATGAATGAGGTAGTTTTGAACGCATTTTTGTCAAAAAAAGAGACATTTACTATATAAAAGGTAAATAATAGTTGTATACTAAGGATTTGAACCTATGACTTCTTGAATTTTTAAATATTCTCATTAAATCGATGATTAGTTAATAAGCATTTAACCATTATAAAGAGTTAAGCATCGAAAAAGCGGCATTGGTCAAGTAGTTAGAGCGTCGGACTACCGTTCTAATTACCCGGGTTCAATCCCAGGGAAAGGCTAATTGGATTCGGATGCTTTTTCGCTGTTCTAGTCACATCGATTTGTGTGATTCGCGATACACAAATTGTGGCTAGGTACGTTGTACAGATATAACCTGGGTCATACAGCGAGCAGAGTTGGGGATAGCAAAACGTCATTTGGGACAAAAACCGTCATCACGACAAAATTCCGGCGAAATGGAATTAATTGCCTAGAATCAGATTTCAATCCCAAGCCATGTCTAGTTTTCGAAGCTCTTTTCCAGAGATAGAAGCCGCTGATAATTTAGTCGGCAGTGGCTAAAATATACTAAATGAACATTTAGCCGCCGATCCAAGATAGTAACTCTAGTAAAGTAATATCCTTAGCTGCTATTTCTACGATAGAATGGTCTCAAGCTTTTTGTGTCATGTCTAGTATAATAAGGATAAAAGCAATTGTTTCTTGGGTTGCAAGGTCCTCAGCTTGCCTATTGTATACTGCAACCATGTTTCTATGTAGAGCTTAGGTTACAACAGAAGGCTTACCATCTAACTCTGTTGCTGGCTCTGTCACCTAGATTGTACAAGTAAATTGCGTATTGAATAGTAAAAGTATATCCTAGAACATAAATGACCTTAATTATTCCGTTTTAGGATAGTTTTGTGTAGATTTGATGCTGTTTTGTAGGATTTAATCCTCAGTTCAACTCTAGGATGCAGCAATCTTGATTTGGGTTGCAAAGGGTAGTGATGCGTAATACAGTTGTTCAACGCCCTTCAGCCTATCGTACCCAAGTACCTACTTCCATCTCTCCGTGGTACATTCCTGGCTATGTCAATCCACTCAAACGGTGTGGTACTAACGGAGCAGGTTAAATTTGAGCGTGAAGCCTGGCGAGCCCATCCTCGTTAAATAATGTTAAGCCACGAAACGTCATAAGAATATTCAACGGACAGATTTACAAACGACGACCCCAGCTATGGAATCGTTTGAGATACGCAGGTCACGTGAACAGACGTCTACAGGATGCGTCGTGCGGCAATGGGCAATAGGCCCCCGTGTGCCCCAGCCAAACAAGTAAGAAGGAAGTAATCTTGATATGAAAATGACTAAATTTCGAACTCGAGCCTAATTGAATCAAAAACTCTAGTAACAGTTTGTCCATCACAAAAACCTATAAAATTAAGCTAATAAAGACAACAAAGAAAAGAAACAAATACAGCGATGACTTTAGTATTAAAATAACTTTCTATCTATTCTTCTTATGCGTAGATAAATAAAATAGAATAAAAAATCTCCTCTAAATTGCTACTGAAAGAAATATCATAATATTACAATTGAGCTGAGTGATTAACAGTCTATTTTTAACAAATAAATCTTTTGTCAATTCTCGACTACCTTCTTCTTCTTCCTTCAATTCATTCCCTCTCGTGCGATCAACACACATGCTGCCTGCAAACTACTACTGTGTGTGGTGGATATAATGTTTAAAGACTCTCAATAATATGTTTTGTATGGATGACAAGCGGAGTGCTTAAACTTGTCGATGAAATTTATTGTGATTTTCACTTTTTTTTTTATTTTTATTTAAGCAAATTTTGATGCTGAATAAAAGGAATTAAATTAGATTTTAATGAGATAGTTATCGCACGTGAATGTGTGAAATTAAAAGGATTAAGATTAACTAAACACTTTTTTCTTATGGCCGCTGCTGCTGTTGTTGACTTTTTATTTTTATTGCTATAATTTCGCTTCGTTCAAGTATAAATTATAATGCTGTAAACTTGAAATATTAGTTGACTTTATAAACGTCACAATAATGTGCCGCATAAAGTATTTAATTTTTTTTTTCTTTTAATATCCTGCTAATTTAAGTTGAGCATTAATGTAAATTTGTGAAATTTATTGTCATTTAATTAAAGGATTTTTGAGATTCATTCAAGAGAAGTTTGAATGAAAGGCGAACAAAGTTAATGGGAAAATGTTGTAGTAACTTGAAACTAGCGAAAGTCACTTGACAGAGCAACTAAGTATTCTAGAGTTTACTAATGCACGGCGTTATATGAAAGTTATAATGTCAACTTAGAGATCAAACTG
This sequence comes from Chironomus tepperi, assembly GCF_022539635.2. Classification (NCBI taxonomy): domain Eukaryota; kingdom Metazoa; phylum Arthropoda; class Insecta; order Diptera; family Chironomidae; genus Chironomus; species Chironomus tepperi. Next base: position 25,567 of record NW_027226416.1, read on the forward strand.
TTCAATTCTCAGCCGTAGAGAAGGAGGCAAAGTAACAACACAAGAAACCAGCAGAATTAGTCGTTTTGGCCAGAACCAAAAACCTGTTAAACCTCCCAACTCCCTCCTTCTAAATATTTTTTAGGTCTTCTCCGAGGCAAAAGTAACACCTCAAATTTCTTACGTGACGTGTTTTGTTTTGGTCCGTTTTGATAATTCTTCAATCTAAAGGAAATCTTAGTTCTAGTTCCATTTTTTCCGCTTCATTTCAAATTCTAGACCGTTCCTTATTCCAGCGTTGCTTAGAGACCCAATCATGGTTTGATCAGTCATTAAAGTATCTAAAAATCCGAGAAAAGACAATTTTGGATATAGCTGGATTTGAACCAATAATTTTCGGACTATCATACTAAATTTGAATCAAGCCCCTTGGTTATTTGACCAGCAAGTCACTTCATCATGTTCAAGATATGGGTTTTTCAAGGCTTTTTAAAATTGGATAAGAAGGATATCTATTTTAAAAAAGATTATGCTCAGACTTTACCGGAGGTGATTTCAAACCTTTTCTTGGTATTGTAAATTAGTAGATGTAAGCAAGTGATTTGCGAGCCATCTGCGACAGCCATATGGACGCCAAACTTAGATGACATTAATCTAGTGTTAATTAAAGAGGTTTAGCAGAGCCTTTAAAATTCTGTAAAAGAGCATTCTTCATTTGAGTCGCTCGGGAGAGTCCATGCCAGTTTTTGAATCTTCCCTCTTCTCAAATCAAACTAATATTCTGTTACCAAGAAATACCAAAAAAGAAAGTGACTATTCACAGTAACGATATAAATTCATTAAATCGCTTCTAGAAACAAAACAAAAAAACTCACATTCTCAAATTTCACTCAACAAAAATAAATGAAATTCAAAAAAAAAATCACATCACAAAAACTTCAACTTACATAATCCAACAAATAAAATAACAAAAAATCAGGTCATTCTCCTTTCGCGTACATTAAAAATAATCAAATTGTAACGCGTGCAAATTATTTAAATTCTCAATTTTCAATTTTCAATCGAATATCGAAAATAAAATTCGCATAAGTTCGCTTGATTCCTCTACCTCATTCAATTGTCTCTCTTTCATGTCTTTATACTTACATTTCAAATCGTAAAATTCATTTAGTCACTCAAATATTTCAAAAAAAAAAAAATAAAATAAAATCGAGTGAGAAGAAAAGAAGAAAATTTTTGAAAAAAAAAAGACAGAAAATAAGTTTGTGACTCTGTTGCTGTATAGTCTAAAAATAAAACAAGAAAAGAGCATTTAAGAATTCAATGCACTTTTAATTGAGTTTGGATTGCATGCAACAAGCATTTTAGACATAATTCATTGGCATTGAGATTTATTAGATAGAAAGTTCAAAATGAATCAAATGAATTTTCTTTTGACTTCATCGTGTCTTCTTCTTCTTCTTCTTGATCACATTTAGCATATCGCATTTCACATTTTATTAAAACTAGGAAATTTACTCGGTAAGAAAAAATTTTAAATTTTTGCAAAATAAAATCATTTTAATTTAAGATTCACAAAAAAAGGATTAACGGAATTTGAAGTTAACAACGAAATTCTTAGGATTCGAACCTTAAATTATGGCAATATTTTAAAATTCTTACAAATTTTGAATGACAATCGAATTACTAAATTCGACATTTTAACGTTAATTAACTACTTTTAGGAACAACTTATTGTGGGATAATTTAACTGCAGTGGTGGACAACCTGTGTGCCACACTGATGAGCATACCCGACTCACACATGTGTCCTGCTAAATTACTTTCAAAAAATTCCAAGAATTGTATGCCATGTGCAGTTTCCGTCAATGCTTACCACCAAGACGTGCCGCGGAAAATTAAAGGTTGGCCACCACTGATCTAGATGTTGTGTTTTGAAAGGTTTTAAATCTTAATGTAAAATATTACCAAAAAATAAATTAAAATCTAAAATAAATACAAATTAAGCATAAGAAAAACTGAAAAAAATTTTTGAAATCATTTTTAAGGAATTGAACCTTTGTTGGGCCCAAACATTATTCAAATGATTGCAAATCACCTTTAATTACGATTATACAATTCAGCTGTTTTTGGATATGAATGCCTAATAATTTTCTTATAGTATTTCTCATATTGGTAGAATAGTAGGAACCAAAATTGATGCTTAGGAGTTGAAAACGGCACTTTCGACCATCTTCCCCATAGTTTAACCTAAAAACTTGAATTTAAGGAACGGCTAATTCGAAAGGGCGAATTTGGAAGGCACAAAGCTTAGAAAAGACTCAGGCTGACTTGATTATAGCTTGAGGTTGGATTTCATATAATTTGGCCTGGAGCCTGAGTCATGCTTACCTTGTGTCGAATCTTGAGCCAAAGTAAGTAAGTATTTTTAACAGACATATTCTCGGATATTTACTTATACTTTCCAGTCTTAAACATTCCAGCACAGACAATTCAAGAAAATTCTACAAACCCCATTCTCCACCGTATGGCATCCCATTATGGATATGGATGTATCATCCAACCTTCAGGCAACATTGAGAAAAAAATCACACTTTTGTTCCTCAATTTTTTTGCGATTAAGAAGAGCCGGCAAAATATCATGAAAATATTTCGGAAAGAAAGAAAATATTATAATTTTTGTATATACAAAAAATTTATTTGTTTTGCGACAATTTCCGTACCAGACATAAAGGAATTTTAAATTTTCACATTTTCATATATAAAAAAAAGAAAAGGAACTGAAAAAGACATTGAGATATCATAATTTATTCATGCCAAAAATATTTGACAATATTTTTCAGTTATTGTCTGTTGAGGTTTTTTTAAATTATAGGCACGGAATTTATTGCGCGGTGAATTTTCTCGTGAAAATTAAAATATGTCGGGAAATAAGCCGTTTGAAGTGGAATGAGGTGGATTGGAATAATATATGGATTTACTCATGACAATGGGAGCTCTGGTGCTGACTTCGTGTCATGTTGTTAATTCCACTGTGTCAGGAATCTTCACTTGGCTATCAACTCAACTAGGGACATAGCTATGGGGGCCACTATTGGGGGCACTGGACTCCCTTCAAGAACTGGAAAACCTGTTATTTGGTAAGATCCCCAAACCCACTTGCTTTTTCAGGCTATGCACTTGCTTACAACCATAGAGAAGGGAGCGGAGCAACAACACGAGAAACTAGCAGAATTAGCCGTTTTAGGAAGGGACAGAAACCTGTTCAAGTAGTTTATTAACGTCCTACAATTTACAGTGGATCAATAAAAACCAGAAATACAAAACAAGCACCTGTCACAGACAAAAACCGTACAATTCCTTGATAATGTGTCTGTTTTTGTAAGAAAAGGAAATTGTACGGTTTTAACCTGTACAAGGTGCCTGTTTTGCATCTCAGATAGAAACTAATTAAGAATCTTCAGAATTTCCTGAAACCTACACCAAATTACCTTACTCATTAAGCTGGCTACCCCTTGCCAGTAACCAATTCCAAGTGTAATTCATGCCCTCCGTCAGTTAACGCATGAAGTTGGCTGTATTGCTGGCTTCATATTGCCAATTCCAAGTGTGAATCACCAAAATACCTCAAATTTCAACAAAACAATGTTAAAAGTCTCATAATTGTAGTAAAACAGCTCAAAAATATCTCAAAAATCCCATCATCATGTCTACACACATTTCCCAAGCTTCATAAATTTAATAAAGTCTGTTGCCTTCTTGGCATTTGACAATTTTTTTTTTAAATTCATTAGCAACAAATCACTTCCCGAACTCAACAATGTAATTAAAAAAATTACACAACAAAATAAGGATGACCCCAACAGAGCGGAACTGCCAATGCAATAATTTACTTAAAGTTGTTACAAATTTCACAATCTCATCAATTAAAATCCAATTACCGTCACTATCATAACAGTGCCCCGATTTGAGTAATTTTAAAATTTACAATCGAGTCAAGCTGAACACAAAAAAAAAATGTGAAAAAATTAAAAATAAAACAATTGTTGCGAGTGGCTTAATAGCTGACTGATTAATAAATATCATCAAAAACCAAAACAACTTGTTAGCGTCAACTAATTCATCAATCTCTACTTTTTTGAGGATTTTGTTCATGTGTTGGAGGAAGTGAAACTTTTTTGAGAAAAAAATGTTGCGAAAATAAATTTTAAAACGGTTGTACAATTGACAATCATAACATTTTCAGCTCATAATGTACACACGACATATTTTGTAGATGAACATTTTACAAGAAATACATTATGTGTGGTGGATATTGGAATGTATTTTTTCAAAGGGACTGGCAACTTTTGGGGATGTCGAACTAAAATAATCAATTTGTTGATTTTGGGGTTATAGGTCATACTGAATTGAGGTTTTTAAGTATCCCGAGTGGACAAAAATACGTTTATAAGCAGTTGATGACAAGTTAAAGACTAGTTGATGAATATTTTTAATATAGGCTGGGAGGGTCTAAACTAACTCAAATGCACCTCTTTGAATTGTTAACAAAAGCATAGTCAGATTATATCCTAAAACAAGCAGCAAACTAATGAATATGCTCACAAAATCGAACATGCTCACTTATATTAATTGAGTATACTCATGAGAATCCTCATTTAGGTGAGAATGCTCATTGTTTGATAGGGATAAAGTATACATTCTATGAGCATACGCATTTCAATGAAATTCAGGCCATTGGACATGATTCATAAGATCCGATTGACAATCGATAAGATCCGAAACCAAACGGACATGAATTTGTAACAGATTAGATTTAAATCTGGTATCATGTCAGTGTCTACTCAATCTGGTGTCGATATTTGAATTGGTTAACCGATGATATCCGATGTTATCTGAATAGGACTCTAGTTTGATGCTAGATTTGGTTTGAATATGGTACCATACATTTTCAAGTCAGCCCGGTACCTGATTTTGAATCGAGTAACAATAAGGAGGCGTAGGTAGCAATTTATGGTGCGTAGGAAGAATTTCAGATTTTCTGTCTCAGAGAATTCTAGCAAATTGAAGAAACATAGATGAGATCCTCCATTGAAGGAGTCATGCAAGAAAAAAGTTCCCTCAGAATTTCGGCTTCCGCAAGTGATCCCTTCTGCATATTGTTGCCTTCTAGCGATGTGCCCTTCCCAAAGTATCCGCATTTTATCAATGGGTACGCCCTTCTTATCTATAGATGCTCCTTGTAGAGTTTCATCATCTCTTTGACCTTAGAATGATATGAATTAACCCCGTATGTTCAAGTTCAAGAACAAGATTCATTCCCTCCTTCATAAAACAGCATTCAAAATAACAATCCATGAGCTGCCAACCCTCAAGCATTTAGACTATTTTGATTTTGTTATATAAAGTACTGTGTGAAAAATTTCTCTGTTCATTTTGATAGAAAAGAAAGGAAAATAAATTGCATGAAAATAAACAACTAATTTTTGAATTTTTTATTGTGTTTCTACTTCCATTCCTCTCATTTTACTTCACAATCCTCAGCTATTTCACATAAACATGATGTGCTAAAAGAATTATAGAGCTGGCACAAAGCGATTAATTCTGAATTAATTCCACCATCAACAACAATCTTTGTGTGACTACTTTCAAGCTCCCACTCTGTCACCGTCTATCCATTTCACTCACATACAGCATATCAAATATTGTGAGGGGATTTTCGCCACACTTTTCACATCTCAAGATGTGACTCTCTTTTCATTTTACATTGTAAATATATGCACACAACCTTGACCTTACACAATTCACTGACTCTTATATGCCGTCGCATTTTTCCACACACGAGCAAGTTTTGAGGCAATTCTTTTACATGTTTTTTTTTATTATTTCAACTCTTCATAAAAAAGATTTTTCGCATCGCGATGTTTTTGCTAATTTGTCAGTCCAAAAACAGAGGAATTAAGACTAAAATAGATGTAAGTTAAAAACCCGATTGACATAAGGTAGAGTGTTGTTCAAATGGCAGTCAGATAGATAGTATAACTAGAATCTAGTGGTGTCTGTTTGGTAGTGACAGCCACTTGTAAGTGACAGCCTCTTGACAGTGACATCCATTAACAGACAAAGAGCATACGCTGAGTATATTCACTTTGGTGAGCATGCTCATTTACATGAAGAAACCATGCTTCAAGTATGCTTATTAAAGTGAGAATGCTCTTTGTATGTTAGGGATCTACTTGACAGAGTCACTCACTTGGCAGTCCAATCACTTAAACAACCTCTTAAAAGTCTTTGGTATTCATCTGGACCCTTCTGTCTATGGTTCTAGTTGAACTATCAACTTAGCCACCATGTGGGTAGAATTTCAAAGTATGACGATCAGGATGTGTCAATTGCTATAGCTTCTAACCCATGAAACCCTCTTTGTACATCCTTCTACACTTTTTCAACATCTCTTTTGTCAACTTCGCTTATCCTTCCTTGACTCCTCATCCATCCGTTACCCTTAAAAAGCACAGAGTATTCTTTCACATTTAGGTTTCTTTGTTCTTGGTCTGTTAGGGTGCTTTCGAAATTAAGATCGAGAGCTTTCTTGTCGGGACATTTTACATCCGCTTGCAGTCTTGAATATCCTAAGCCTTAACATATAGTGCCTCTCCTCTGAAAAATGGGTTAAAGGACGCCAGAAAGTCAATCAAAGAAACCAATCAACAGTCCTTAAGAGTCTTCAGAATCAGCAATAGTGTCAGATCAGAGCCAACACCAGAGTGAGATCAGAGCCAGCAACAGAGCCAGATGGACATCATTTTTTTTGTCCCCTAGGTTCCACATATGAACCTCAAACAGGCAAATAGACCGCTTTTAGGTACCTTAATTCAGTAAAATGAAAGCATACTCGTTGTCTTTAAGAGAACATGGTAACAGTAAGTAAGTAAGTACCAACAATCCTAAAGACACCTAACCAGACCAGAGTTGCAAAACTGACACCTGTAACAGGCAAAAACCATACAAATTATCAAGAATTTCAATAAATTGTAAACAAGTACAAATTCATACAAATTATCAATAAATTGCACAACTTTTGCCTGTTGAAGGTGCCTGTTTTGCAATTCTGAATCAGACAGCCAATATGCACATCCAAGCTCCTTATCTCATCCAAAAAATTGGCTTAAAAAAGTACGCGCCACTTACACAACCATGCACGCACGCAAAAGAAATTGATCGCTTAATTAAATTGTCTAGGAATCACAATACTTTAATGCCAAGACAGACGTTTGTGTGTCAAAAATGCACATTCTGTAATAATTTTTAACTATTGTGCCGTTACATTAATCCAATTAGTGACATCATGCGGTAGTAGACGAATGGCAATGTTATAATAAGTAAAACACAGCTAATTATAATTGTATTTAACAGCAGGCGGTCGACAGTGTCGGCACAATTGTGTATGACTTACTATAGAATTGCAACAATTTGTGTATAATGTCATTATGGATTTTTTTATTATTATTTCATCTCCTTTTTCAGTCCATCTTTTGATAAATTCATCATTAATTGGATCCGTTGGGGATTGTCTGGGATTGATGATGAAGCAAGCCTTCTCTCTTTTTTTTTTATTGATGTATGCCGATTTATTATTTTCATCATTTTGAAATGGCTTATAATCGCTTGCAGATTATTAAGCCATAAAATTTTTATTAAAACCAGATTTTTTAATGTCTGTTCTTACTTTTTTATTGACAATAATGCACTGCAGGTATTAATAATAAAAAAAATATAAGATATGAGTTAATATTGTTGAATGTTGCACGTCGTCAACAGTTTGCAGCATGATCTTGATCTATTTGAAGATTTGTGAGGTACAGAAGCTTAAAGATTGAGATTCTCTTTTGATCTGTTGTTGGTGACGAGATTTGTGACCTGTCTACATTTTGTCTAGATATTCACATAGCATTAAATGCTACGCAATATTTATTTCTACATAAAAGATCATTAGGAATGTTTATAATCAAGATGAAGCTGTTCATCTGTGAAGTTTTTAATTAGACTGTTTTTAGTCTTGAATAAAAAATGGCAATTTGTAGGATTCTTGGGAGGGCCGTTCACAATTAAGCATGTATTGTCACCTCATCATCCTTCTTATACTCTTATTACGCAACGGACAGAGTACCTGGATTAAATGTATTAAAAATTACGCTAGAGTCCTTTATATCCCGAACTGGCAGAAGGTTTTGAAGGATAGAGCTGCCTTTAGACATTTCCTACGCGCAGCAATGGGTCTTGGTGCTCGCCAACTAAGGAAGTTAGTAAGTAAGGACAGAGTTCAGTCCTTATGAATTAAGTGATTGCATTGCTAAAGAAAATTGTCAAAGTTCTGCAAATGCCTCCTTGAATTAAGTGTCTAGGATCATCAAATGAGGTGCTATTGATTATCAGTTTTGAAGACGTGAGTTCGATAAGCTGATAAAGCACAAGCCGCTGACGACACTAGGATCATGAGAAACCTCTATAGCACCATTTAAGTACTTGATGTTGAGTCAGTCCGAAAGCAATCCCCAATCAAATCCAAAGTAACTAAATAATAAGCATGTTAGTCTGGTGTCTTTCATTTGGTTTCCTAGCTTTCAGTTTAGGACGTACTCTGTATTAACCAGAGCCTCATTCGACTCCACCTCATTATGTGTCTTGGTTTGACGGATTCTATCGCGAAAATGTGAGATTGGTGTATGATGGAGTTAAGCTGGGTGTGGCCAAAGTCTCATATTGTGCGCGATCATCACCTGTAGGAAACCAGCAAGTCAATAGGCAATCTAAAGTAGTCAATCTCCTTTAGTTTGATCGCATACCTTCAAGGAACCAAGAATGTACCTCATCACTTTATAGGTTCCTGTTGCTATGCCTTAAGGAATTTCCTAACAAGGTATCTCAAATTATCCCCTTCAGCACAATCAACAATAATCAAAATTCTCATTAAATCCGTTAAAAATTCAACATTTTGATGTATGCGTACAGCAAAGCCTAGAAACATTTGTATGACTAACAGTGATTAACTTGAACAAGCTATATCCAACAAAAATCTTAATAATAAAATCAATATTTTTCCTCATTTCTTGTCTATTTTATTATTCACATTCATTCAACTTACATGCTTGATTATTAAGTTTAAAATACCTTTACTGCCCACTCAGTCAATATATTTAATGATAATGACCACAAACCGACCGATGGATAGATGATGACGACGATTATAATGAAATGTATCTTTCATGTTATTCATCATCAAGTCGACGAAGCTTTGGATATGAGTTGGATATAAATAATAAGTTTGGTTGCGTGCTAAAATCATTTTATTGATGTGAATATATGAAAGACGTCGTCGTGTTTTGCCTGGACGTCGATATGTATGATTATGAGAGTAATTTTTTATATCAACTTCCTTCATTTTATTATCTCTTTGACTTTAGGTCTCTTTATTGCTTGCCACATGCAATAAAAGCAGAAATAATCATTTTGAGGCTCTTGGGGCTTCATAGCTGATTTTTTTTTTTTCATTATGAATTTTTGCATGCAATAATTGTCAGTCCAGCACATTTTGAAATAAATATGAGACATCCGATCGTGCTCTTTCCCTACCGCCATATACATATACATTCACTTTCAATACTGCCTGCATATATTATTGCATATGTGCGATGTGTCATGCAAATTTCATATTCTCAATTTCTTCGACATTTTAAATTGGTAAATTGCTTTAGACCTTGCAGATAAATCGTGCTGTATTGTTGTGAATTGTAGCTGGATTGATTGTATGGTAATATAATTAGAAAAGATTATTTCATTATGTATTTGTTAGATTGCTGTAAGACGGCCATAATGTACGTAATTCTTGTTATTTATGGCGGGGAGATTCCGATATTATTAATGATGGTTGTGTGTTAGGCTTAGGCACTTTGGGATGTTTTACTAGTTTCCATACTTAGCTGGTTGTATAGATCAATTGTTATCCATGACCTCCCAAAGGTAGTGCCTAAAGCTGGCTCTATCACTGGTTTTGGTTCCACTTGTCAAATTTCTAATACCAAGTACAGCACAGTTGTCGGCTGATGCTGGTTCTATCGCTGGCTGTATCGCTTGGTTCCCACTTGTCAATTTCCAATACCAAATGCAGCACTATAAAGTCTGTATTTGTGATAAAACCAGCAACAGAGTCAGTTAGAAGGCGTTTTGTAGAAACCTAGGTTCCACATCAAAGCATGGTGCCATTCAGTATATATAAGAGTAAGCAAGGGCAGCACTATTGGGAAATCTTGAACTACATTAAAGTGCAGATTTTAAATAAGTTTCAAACTTGGCCAATTTGC
>NW_027226417.1:0-36190 GCF_022539635.2 Chironomus tepperi
TGTGAGCACTTAGTAACAATCCCGAGCAGTCAACAAAGTCTCCAGCATGTCGTTAAGGCTGGTTTTGGATCACTTTTTGCATCGTGCTTTTTAGGACAATTTTAAGATATTTAATATGAAATCATAATCTTAAATTTGTTAAAAGGATTTATGAATTTAGGTTTATGTCGAGTTTATATGAAAATATGTTAATCTTTCATAAATGTAAGCAGTAAGTCTTTTATTACAGAATTAATAAATATCAAAAATGTACTAAAATCAGAAAAATCTCAGAAAAACTTTTAATTCAGCACAAAAAACTTCAAATGTTATCATTTCAAAAAAAAAGTTCATCTATCCACGACATAACTCAGCACAAAAAAAGGATTCACTATTTTTCCAATATACTCAATTCATATCTAACAACTGGAGATTACTCTCGTCTCTAAATTTATCGAAAATGCCAGCAAAAGCTACACAAGTTTATCTAAAATAAGTCAATCACTATATCACACAACAATGCTCAATAAGCTTCTGAAAGGATGATGACAGATTCAACTATAAGTTTATAGAGAACAATCTCATTGTTATGAGTCGTCACATGCCATGCAGTGATGACTGACGGAGTGAAAGGATTAAAAATAAAAATCAATTTGTGTAGTTTCTTGGAAATTGGTTCACAATACTTGAAGTATAAATAGAATCAAAATTGATGAGAAAAGTTGAGCTATTTGTCAGAAGTGCCTGTCATTGACAAGGATATGCACACGTTTTGCTGATATATTTTTGTAGAAAATAGCATTATTTTTACCTGATTGGTGACCTGTCTGAATGATGAAGCTTTAAATCATCATATTTGGGGAGCTTCACTTGACTTACCTATAATAATTCTTATCTTATTCTTATATTACCAAAGGATAATACAATCTAGATTCTGAGATGGCTCATCAACAAATATCCAGATCATACAGCATATAAAGAATACAATCAACCCATAAATTGATCTAAATTTACCAAAACATTACCACATTTCCCAAATTCTCATCAAGATTTCATAAAAATCAAATAAAAAATCTTTCACTCAAAATTCTACATCTATTCATTAAACAGATTGAGTCATAAACTTCAAGTAAATTCACCAAAAAGTGCATCCGACTACAGATTTTCATTCATAAATATTTTAATCCACATTATTGTCCATAAACTTTTGATATTAAACTTCATTCAAGAATCTTTTAACAACAATAATCTGTGAAGATGCATGGCAAGGCATCATTTTTGTGGACAGCTGCTAGTCATCATGATGTTGATGATGATTAAGTAAAACAGCAAAATGCTGTTTCGGTATCATAAACATAAACTTGACTGGAACGATAAAACCACTTCAAGTTGGTCTTTGCGGATTATAAACTACAAATTTATCTACATATTTCTGACATTCAACATTAACTGAGGAATGAAGTCATTTGTGTTGAAATTGCACTGTGCTGCATGTTAATCGAATAGATGTTTTGATGTAGGTTTTAATTGAGATGGAGAATTGTGACTCAAATGAGCTTTAAGGCTTTAATGGAAAGTACAAAGCTTTCGTCAACCTGAAACCCACATCTTCAAGTTTAAATCCAATTGAGCATCAATTCCACATAAATCAGACAATTTTCTCAACCCATTAATTTTCATTTAGCAGTATTTGCTGAACAAGTATTCGAACGTGACACATGCGACACGTTTTAGAAGTTTAAATGATTATTTAAGGCTCAAAACACGTGTTCATCCTTGAACTTACAGTACTTACTGTTATTATTAATTAGCAATTTAATTAAGGCGATAATTTACATGTCTTATTATATTGATATTTATGCTAAAGTCGTAATTGCAATTTGCTTTGTTGTATCTTTGATATCATTCAATTTAATTTTATGGATAGATGCTTGTGAATTACGTTGTAATTAAATCGTTTGCCGGGAATTGAATGGAAAATGGATAATAATAGAATTGGACATACCTATGGCTGTGATAACAACTTTTAAACTGAAATCAATCAAAACTTGATCAACCTGACTTTAATATTTAAGCATAATTTGATCAATTAATCATTTCCAATTACAATTCTCCTGCAATTTTCATCAATTAATCACCTTACAATGTAATATGCCTGATATGGCAAATTGGTGCATTTCAAATGCAGATTGTAATTCATTTATGTCGTAATTTCCCTTACAGTCATATTATTGAAGTAATTTTACGATAATTGTTGCAATTTATTACCTAGACCAAATTTATTTGATAGTAATTGAAGTGAAGGTGTTTTTGTCAGGAGCTGTGAGATAGTCATTACACTAGATTACTATTAATTAGATTGATTAATATTCTTAAAGTATTAGGATAGATTTCAGAATTTGTATGGGATTAAAATTGATTTTTAAGCAAATTTCATCCCAATTTTGAGATCATCACACCCATCACATCATGTCCACCGTCTCCTACACTGCTAGTGATGAGGATCATAAAACTTATAATGTATGCTGATAATGTATCATAAAATTCCCAGACACGAATGAAATTCCCCTTCTGTGAATATTTTGTATCATGAATTTTAATTAAATGTCGTCAGCTCAATTTTTATGGTTTTTATGGTACAGTGTTGATCATTAATCATTGTTTTCTGTTATGTATGCCCAAATAAATAAAAAAAATTGTAGTTTTCTCATGCGAAATATCAATAGTAAATTTTCGTGTGCTATTAAAATGAATGCAATAAATGCTTATGGAAATCGATATATGACTGCGAATAATATTTCTTTTTTTTGTTCATTGGTATTGACTATTAATCATGCAATTTTGTCAGTTTGGAATTTTATATATTTTTTGGATGATAAAGGATAAATTTTAAATTTTCAGGACATCGTAAAAATATTGAACTTGACAACAGTATTGGTTGTCTTTTATTTTTACATTTTCATTTAAAATTGGAATTCACATACAGAATTCAATGCAAATTAGAACAATATCCTAGCAATATCCAACATTGACACATATTCAATGAGGTAAAAATTCAACAATATCGATGAAATTGTGTCAGAAATTAAGCACTAAATCAATCCATAGCAGGACTGGCCACAATACGAACCATGCTAGAAAATTAACAGATCTTAAAATATTAGATGAGAATTTAGTAGGAATTTAAAATTCTACATAATCGGACATAATCAATATTTCAATTTAATGGTCATGAAAGTGAACATTTTGATAGTTGGACATTTGCCAAAAAAGTAAAATTTTACAGAATTGAAATTATATCGATATGAATGGGATGAAGATGATTTTATAATTTCTATGATAAATCTTGTCTGGAAATTGCAATTGAAGTTTCTAAGATTTAGCAAAAATGAGTAAATTCAAATCAATTTCTAGCAATTCTTGAAATTATTCAAACTCTTCATTTGAATTGCACACCGCATCTAAGTGGACCATTCTCATCTACAGGAAATGATAAAATTTTCATCTCTAATTAATATTATTTGAATTTAATTGATAATGATGATATAAGTACGTATCAAATGCCATAAATGAGTGTCTTCATTAATATAGTATTTGATTTCAAATAAGGCATTTAATAATTTAATGAATTTATAAATATATTATTGGATATTCTAAAATTATTTTCATAAATGATAATTTTCGTATTGATACTTTAACTTGATAATTGGACATTATTATTTATTAAGGATTGAGTATTGAATATTTAACTTAAATACTAGAAAAATCTGGAAAATAACCTGGAAAACGATTATTTTCGGGGATATTAAATATTTTTAAAATAATAATTGTAAAGTTTCAATACTAAGAAAAGGATTTTATACAACTTACGTAACAGCTGGAGAATTTGATGGTCTAAATTTCTCTTTTTGGAAATTAATATTTATTATGATATAGTTTTTTGTAGCAAAAATCCAACTTCATTCCTGGATTCAGCATCTGTTCTTATTAAATAAAGAAAATGACTGGCTACTTCCTTATGTAGTTCCTTGACTGGGACGAATGTGGGCCGGTTGAAGAGAATGACTAAAGCCGGCTTTATCCTTCGAGAACTTCTACCAGCTCGTAATGTAAAGAACTTTAACGTCCTTTTCTACAAACCCAATTCAAGAATTCATATTCTCATAATAATTGACATAATGTTCCGGAATTCTATAATGATCCCAATAGACATATATTATTCTTAAATAATTTACAAGCATATTTTTGAATTTTTAATTTAAAACAAATTTAAAACTAATTCAAACTTTATTGTCAAACCATGAATGTAACTTAAAAAGAAATTTAAAATTTTCACTCCACGTTCGACCAGCAAAGGAGTAAGTTGAATAAAAATGAAGAAATTCATATACTACACAGAAAAGGCATTGTTCCTTATAGGATTTGATTTTCATGGAAAGTACGATATATATCCAGAAAAATTCAAAGCATTGAGATTATTAAGATATATAAATTTTGGATTAATGATCATCGCTTTTATTCAATCAATTCTATACTGCATCCTTTCAAGTTGGGATGACAAGCATATTGTGGATACATTTGTTCATTCTTTATTCTTCTATACTGGATTTACAAGAACATCTGTACTTTTAAACAATTTGCCAAAAATAAGGAACATGATTTTTCGGATTAATCATGTCTATAAAATTGAACTAAATGGTGATATTCACTTAGAAGGTGCAAAGTTTATGGAATCAATGGCTACGATTGGATTAAGAATTGTTTCTGTTCTTGGTATTTTGCCTATAATATCTGGAACATTTAAATTGTTGTTATTTTGGTCAACAGGCAAAAAACCAACAAATTTATTTATTTATGAATTGTATTTCCCTTTTGATGTCTACGATCACCTACCATGGACCTACATCTACGTCTGTTATGTTGTTTGGGTGTCGATATTTTCATCTTTAGTTTTCGATCAAATGCTGTTGCTGTGTTCAATGTCATATGTCGCTGTATGCTTTGAAAAGCTCGCTGATGATTTTAAAGCAGTTATTGATAAAAGTACATCCTCAAATTTGCTAAAGACGAAGAGAAAACTGAAAAAATGTGTTGATGCTCACAATCAATTGATTGGATTTTGTGATGAAATTAGATTTTTCTTTCGGATACTTATCTTGCAGTTCTCAATATTAGGGCCAATAATTGTGGCAGTTCTTGGATACAGGGCTGTTGTAAGTCATTTAAATTGAGGTTAATTTGTTGTCAGATTTTAAAATATTTTCTTTTTAGGATCAAAACTTCTTTTATGCCTTAGCAATTCCATTTACATTGTTAGAAGGTTTCGATTTGTTTCATGCTGGTCAAAAGCTTAAGGATAATGTAAGTTCATAACTTCATATTTATCAGAGCTTGACGTTGACTTTGATTTTGTAAGAAAGAGTCAATTCAAGTCGACTTGATTCCATATAAAACTTGAGTCGACTTCAAGCTCTGATATTTTAATCTGAACTCAACTCATTTTAGAGCATGAAAATTGCAGAGAGTATTGCAGAAAGTGATATCACTAATGTTGATCGGTTATTCAAGAAAGATCTAATTTTTATCATGCAAGTTTCTCAAAAGCCACAAACTCTAGCTTTGAGAGGATTCTTGACGTTTGATCTTAAAGCATTTATGATTGTGAGTTTTATATACCCGAACAGACAAAGAGCTCACTCATGGGTATGCTCGCAAAATTGAGTATGTTCAATATTAATAATTGAATATAATGAGCGAGCATGTTCATTGTCTGTTAGGGTATGGCAGTTAAAAAATAGATTTTTATACAAAATATATTAATTTCTTTGTATTTTTTTATAGATCATGCATACAGCATATTCCTATGTAGCGATTATGAAACACATTTATAAGTGAATTCACATTGCGTTCGTGTCATAAATTCGCTATCAAGGCATGGTAATTTCTTTCATCCGGTACAAAGACATAAATTCATTCTTAAACATCCTTAAAAAACTTTTTGAGAAAGAATCTAGTTTCCATGCCTGGTTTGCTACACAGCTAATATTAGCACGAGAATCATCAAATTTGTGTGAAACTTCGAAATTTATTTATAAATACATCCGTATGAATATATTGTAAATGCTAGTGCCAGTTGGAAATTTAAGTTTTGAAGTCCATCAATTGTTAATATACTTATTTGTAGTCAAGTAACTGGTCTCGATTCTAATAATTTATTTATCAATACATAATTGTGATATGTATTTGAGCGTAATTTTAATAAATAATTTTACATTGAAAAATTCGAAATTTAATAATTTAAAGGAAATACTTAGTAGTATTTTAAATTTACTTTGAAATTTTGATGGTATTTTATTTTTAAAAAAGTATTAAAAACACGTGCCTAAAATAAGTGCCGTGAATTATAAAAAGTATTTTGCTATTTGTTGAAAAGGACGCTAGAGTCCTTAATATCCCGAACTGGCAGAAGGTTTCGAAGATAGAGCTGTCTCCAGACATTCCCTTCGCGTGCCCCTCGTGCGCCGCAGCCAAGGAAGTAAGTAAGTAAGTATTTTGCTATTTAATAAAATATAAGATAAGTTATCCGAGCAACACAGATAAAAAAGGCTGCCGAAAAGAAGCGACTTTAAATTGCTGTCAATAAACTCTAACTGGTAAAAAGACCATGTATTTCAGAAATACTAAAACGGTACCTAAATTCAGTCAATTTCCCCATTTGGGAAAAGAGCTTCGGAAAAGCCTGAAAAGCTCCGTGATAGAGTCACGGTGTCTCATTTGTATCGCTCGGGTTATTATTTATTAGAACAGCCTTTCAAATTAATATCACATACATTGTAGTTATATGTTTAATTTTTTATTTTTATTCTGCGTCTCTGTGAACATAAAAATTGCACATAATAATCAGAAAAATTATTTCCCCAAAAAATAAATCGAATTATGATGAATAGCATAAAACAGATATAGAAATTAAAAACTTAACGACATTCATCATTAGCAGATCAATAAGATTATTTTATGATGCATTATTTCATTGATAACACAAAATATAAAAAAATAAAATTATGTCATTAGCTTTTATATGAGAGAATGAAATTAAAGACTCTTCTGGAAATTATCGAAAGGCTGAATCATTATGATCGATAAAAAATTTATATTCCGCAGAAAAAATCGCGCAATAATGATTATTGCCATGATCGACGATTATAGTATGATTGATTAAGCCACAATATAACAGAGATTGAGCATAGTTCACAACTGCATTTCACAAGAAGTAACTCAAACACCAACTATCATTCAATTAAATTTCATGTAAATAAAACTAAACTCAATCTCAACAGCAAATGCAATTTCTCACAATCTTCTATGCCAATTCAAGTCACAGTAGTGGGGCAAAAATTGTTTACCTTCGTGAGAGAGATCACATTAAGCTCAGTTACTTTTTTTTTCAACTATAGTAAAGTATCAGTCTCTTTTCTCAAGCCAAACAGTTGAGTTTGCTGAACAAAAAATGACTTTAGTTACTCAAAAAAGTTTATTTTTACTTCTTGTTTCAATCATTGCTGTTTTTGGTGACTTTGAAGATTCAATTACATTTACAGCATTTACAAAGTTAGTTGATTTATGATAAGTTAATAGTTTTTTAAAGATGAAAAAAAAGAAATCATAATAGTGACGTAGGAACAACTGAAAGTTGATTGCAAAGATTTTCTGATTGAATTGTAATGTTGTGAATAATCTGGAATGCAATTGAGTACAATGTATCTTGTAGTTGTGGATAACATAGAAAAAAATAAAAGAAATTGAAGCGGTGTCAAATTTAGTTATCTAGCAATATCTGTTAATCAAGAATCTAGTTTAAAATGAAGAAACTTAAAAATATCAAGTCAGGTTTTTTTTTTGAACAAAATTATTTGGAATTTTGGCAAGTTCCAGGAAAGCTAGACAGTCTTGAGGGTAAATAATAACAATAACAAACCCGAACAACACACCGTGTTCGCTACAGTATCATTATCGAGATGACAAAAATTCGTTAGAGCTAGTCATCAATTGGACATTAACTTGCCACCAACTAGTTATAACGTATTCGATTCTGAGAATGCAAAACTTTCGATTAGTAACTAAAGTTATATGAAAATCGCAGTTATAACGTTAAGACGACTAAATTGAGCTAACGGAACCGTGACGTCGGATCTCGACTCATTCTTACGGCCAAAAATGCAATCTGCCGTATTGTGCCGCTCGGAATAGTCTTCTTTCTGTCAATTCATGAGTGATAACTTAAAATACTGTTGACAATAGAAGACGGAAATATAGAATGACATTCTGTCGTATAATAATAGTCACAAAGTGTATGTTTTAGTAAAATATCAATTTCCATTGTGTTTTGTTAATGATCTTCTTGGTGATTAACTGAAAAAAATTTAAATTCTCACCCGAACATACAAGGAGCATGCTCATGACTATGCTCAAATATATTGATTGAGTACACTTATGATTAAGGGTTCTCGATGCTGAGAGCGAGGACTCCTCGATAGTCTCGGTCTCGAAAAGCCTACTCATAAGCTGCCTCATTCAGATGAGAATGTACATTGTAAGCTAAGACAAGTTTGTTTACATCTTAAATTTCTCCATTAATCAGCTGTAAAAGGTAAACAATCGAACATTTGGTGAAAAGTTTACAAGGTGTTAATAATCAATTCCGCTTTCAAGTAGCAATAAAGTGTTAACATTTTACACCAATTTAACAACAAAATTGTGTTTCTTAAGGCTAGATGTTCATCAAACTTTAATTTTGTCTCGCTCAAAAAACGTTGAGCCAACGTTGAGCAGAAGCAATTAGAAATCGAATGATGTTTACTGTTTGCAAATTTAATGAGAAGTACAAATTAATGAACAGCAATCGAAGTTCATTGAAATGAAATTTTGTCAGATTCTCATTCACATTGTATGAAATAAGCAATAAGATGAAAATAATAGAATTTCTTGAAAGTGCTCTCGAGAAGCTATTTTTACAGATTTTTCTCAAAACAATCTTAGACTATTAAGGCTTTCGTTTATGTTCATAACAAGAATTTTGTCCAGCACGTGTTTACTGTACTGGACAACAAATTTGCCGGTTGTCAACAGCAACAGCTACAAATTGAAGCTACACGTGAACTCATTTCAACATAAAAGAACATTTGATGCTTTAAAAACTTCTACCTTGAAAGTTGAGACTCATTTCCATATCTTATTATTATTTTTAATTATGACATCTCATTAGCTCTAAGCAGCCAACATTGAAATGTTTAGTAAAAGTCAGAGGTCGAAGTTGGTGAAGTGAAGTCGATATCACTTCACTTCACTTCGCTAAAATTTCAATCGGTTTCAAGTCAGCTCGAGTGAACACGAAAAAAACGTGTTCACTTTAACCGAGGCGAAACCGAATCCGTTTTTTCGTGTTCACTTTAGTCGAGGCGGAACCGAATTGATTTTTTCGTGTTCACTTTAGTCGAGGCGGAACCGAATTGATTTTTTCGTGTTCACTTTTGTCGACTTGAAACCGACATCGTTTTTTTGACTTCACTTTAGTCGACTCGAAACCGAGTCGATTCAAGTGAAGTGAAGTGAAGTCGAGTCGACTCGACTTCACTTCATTTCATAGAAAAAAATATTTTACCACAGAAAGTCACTTCTGATTGCGTTTGTGAAGTATGTAATTTCATACAAAATTTTGTCAAAAATCCTTTTTTACTCGTTTTGGATAAATAATGAAGAAAATAAGGTTTGACTACAATCTATAGTCCAGCTTCATGTAGTTTTACATAAAAATCGCAATTTGCAATACATATTTTTAAGTTTTTTTACATTATTTGACAAAAATGAGCAAAAAAAAGGATTTTTGACAAAATTTTGTATGAAATTACATACTTCACAAACGCAATCAGAAGTGACTTTCTGTGGTAAAATATTTTTTCTATGAAATGAAGTGAAGTCGAGTCGACTCGACTTCACTTCACTTCACTTGAATCGACTCGGTTTCGAGTCGACTAAAGTGAAGTCAAAAAAAAGTAGTAAATAAAAAAAAACGTTAAAAAAAACTTTTTAAAAAACACGCTTTTAAAAAAGACTAAAAAACTTAAAAGAAAAATGTCCTAAAAAGTAGTAAATAAAAAAAAAATCACGCTTCTTAAATAAAACATAAAAAATATTGAAATAAATTTGAAATTAAGAAAACTAGCTAAAATATTTTTCCAAAATATTCTTGTGTAGTACAAGAACACTATGACTTAAAAGCGTGGGGCGTTCGATAGAAGAAGTTAGTGTTAAAAGCATAGTAATTTCGCCCCACGCTTTTAAGTCATAGTGTTCTTGTACTACACAAGAATATTTTGGAAAAATATTTTAGCTAGTTTTCTTAATTTCAAATTTATTTCAATATTTTTTATGTTTTATTTAAGAAGCGTGATTTTTTTTTTATTTACTACTTTTTAGGACATTTTTCTTTTAAGTTTTTTAGTCTTTTTAAAAGCGTGTTTTTTAAAAAGTTTTTTTTAACGTTTTTTTTTATTTACTACTTTTTAGGACATTTTTCTTTTAAGTTTTTTAGTCTTTTTTAAAAGCGTGTTTTTTAAAAAGTTTTTTTAACGTTTTTTTTTATTTACTACTTTTTAGGACATTTTTTTTTTAAGTTTCTTAGTCTTTTTTAAAAGCGTGTTTTTTAAAAAGTTTTTTTAACGTTTTTTTTTTATTTACTACATTTTAGGACATTTTTTAGTCTTTTTTATTTACTACTTTTTAGTCTTGTTAATCAAAGGAAAATTTTTATTAAACTATTTTTCGACTACGTCCGAACTGCTTAAGTTCGAGCTTCGCTCGAACTATTTTTTTACTTACGGTAATCCATGTAGTTTTCTTACGTGTTGGAAAATTTTCACGCCTTCACTCGCTTCGCTCCGTTCAGGTCGCAAAAATTTGTGAGCTTCGCTTAACCAAGTCCGAACTACGTTCGAACTGCTTAAGTTCGAGCTTCGCTCGAACTATTTTTTTACTTACGGTAATCCATGTAGTTTTCTTACGTGTTGGAAAATTTTCACGCCTTCACTCGCTTCGCTCCGTTCAGGTCGCAAAAATTTGTGAGCTTCGCTCAACCAAGTCCGAACTACGTTCGAACTGATTAAGTTCGAGCTTCGCCCGACTGTTGTTAGGTCACAGTAGTGTCGGACTCCACTTCGCTTCGCTTCGTTCGCCCGACTGTTGTTAGGTCACAGTAGTGTCGGACTCCACTTCGCTTCGTTCGCCCGACTGTTATTAAGTCACAGTAGTGTCGGACTCCACTTCGCTTCGCTTCGTTCGCCCGACTGTTATTAAGTCACAGTAGTGTCGGACTCCACTTCGCTTCGCTTCGTTCGCCCGACTGTTGTTAGGTCACAGTAGTGTCGGACTCCACTTCGCTTCGCTTCGTTCGCCCGACTGTTGTTAGGTCACAGTAGTGTCGGACTCCACTTCGCTTCGCTTCGTTCGCCCGACTGTTATTAAGTCACAGTAGTGTCGGACTCCACTTCGCTTCGCTTCATTCGCCCGACTGTTATTAAGTCACAGTAGTGTCGGACTCCACTTCGCTTCGCTTCGTTCGCCCGACTGTTATTAAGTCACAGTAGTGTCGGACTCCACTTCGCTTCGCTTCGTTCGCCCGACTGTTGTTAGGTCACAGTAGTGTCGGACTCCACTTCGCTTCGCTTCGTTCGCCCGACTGTTGTTAGGTCACAGTAGTGTCGGACTCCACTTCGCTTCGCTTCGTTCGCCCGACTGTTATTAAGTCACAGTAGTGTCGGACTCCACTTCGCTTCGCTTCGTTCGCCCGACTGTTGTTAGGTCACAGTAGTGTCGGACTCCTCTTCGCTTCGCTTCGTTCGCCCGACTGTTATTAAGTCACAGTAGTGTCGGACTCCACTTCGCTTCGCTTCGTTCGCCCGACTGTTATTAAGTCACAGTAGTGTCGGACTCCACTTCGCTTCGCTTCGTTCGCCCGACTGTTGTTAGGTCACAGTAGTGTCGGACTCCACTTCGCTTCGCTTCGTTCGCCCGACTGTTGTTAGGTCACAGTAGTGTCGGACTCCACTTCGCTTCGCTTCGTTCGTCCGACTGTTGTTAGGTCACAGGAGTGTCGGACTCCACTTCGCTTCGCTTCGCTTCGTTCGCCTGACTGTTCTTAGGTCACAGTAGTGTCGGACTCCACTTCGCTTCGCTTCGTTTCGTTCGCCCGACTATTATAAGATCATAGTTGTATACTTTTACAGTAACGACAACATATTTTCATATGTGCACAATTCTCGAGTTTTTCGTGATGTATATAATGTTAGGATCGGACTAGAATTCCGCTCGAAAGCAATATATAAAACTAAACAACTTACTGCTATGTCTTGTGAAGTATAATTAAATTTGTATTGAAACCATACAACAGTCTATAATATTTCCATACAATTTTAAATTAATATCAAATTGTTAGTTTTCTAATTGAGAACTGATATTTTACAGTACAGCATGATTGTGTATTATCCATGACCATAATTATACAGAATAGTAAGATCCAGTAAGATCCAGGACCATATTTATACAGTATAACAAGATCCAGTAAGATCCAGGACCATATTTATACAGTATATCAAGATCCAGTAAGATCCAGGACCATATTTATACAGTATATCAAGATCCAGTAACATCCAGGACCATATTTATACAGTATATCAAGATCCAGTAAGATCCAGAACCATATTTATACAGTTCATCAAGATCCAGTAACATCCAGGACCATATTTATACAGTATATCAAGATCCAGTAACATCCAGGACCATATTTATACAGTATATCAAGATCCAGTAAGATCCAGGACCATATTTATACAGTATATCAAGATCCAGTAAGATCCAGGACCATATTTATACAGTATATCAAGATCCAGTAAGATCCAGGACCATATTTATACAGTATAACAAGATCCAGTAAGATCCAGGACCATATTTATACAGTATATCAAGATCCAGTAAGATCCAGGACCATATTTATACAGTATATCAAGATCCAGTAAGATCCAGGAGCATATTTATACAGTATATCAAGATCCATTAAGATCCAGGAGCATATTTATACAGTATATCAAGATCCATTAAGATCCAGGACCATATTTATACAGTATAACAAGATCCAGTAAGATCCAGGACCATATTTATACAGTATATCAAGATCCAGTAAGATCCAGGACCATATTTATACAGTATATCAAGATCCAGTAACATACAGGTTATTGAAATTCAACAAAATTAACGAATTTTTGAAGATTTGAATGTAACGGTTTTTTTGGAATTCAAATTTTTGCTAAGAATATCCGCGAGAAAATCACTAGTTAAATTTTTTGGCTTACTTAAATATCCTGAACAGATTGATATTATAATTTAATTAATAATTTATATTATTAATTGATGTTTAGTTAATCACATGAATTAGTTTCCAGTTCGATAAAAAGACTGGTTAATGTAAATTAGAAATATACATAATTGACAATGGATTTTTGTCAAATTTTTTCCCATATAAAAATTTAAATTAATTAATTAAAATATAAGGAAGCGAGTTAGCGATTTAATGATGGCAAAATATCAAATTGCCCTCCAGAACACTCATGTATAAAAAAAATCAGCATGATTGGACCAGTAGAAGTGGTCGAAAAAAGGGTCACAAATTTTGAACGTGACAGACAGAAAGACAGACAGAGCAAGTCAAATAAAAGCGTGTAATAAAAACGATCTCGGTTTCAAGTCGACTAAAGTGAACACGAAAAAATCAATTCGGTTCCGCCTCGACTAAAGTGAACACGAAAAAATCAATTCGGTTTCGCCTCGGTTAAAGTGAACACGTTTTTTTCGTGTTCACTCGAGCTGACTTGAAACCGATTGAAATTTTAGCGAAGTGAAGTGAACTTTTCGCAACGACTTCGACCTCTGGTAAAAGTAAATTTACTCGACGAAAAAAAAAAAATAATACGATGAAAGAAGAAAAAGAAACTGTTTTGTGATGAAGACTGTCGGCAACACAATTGAGACAAATAAAATGAATTTTATAGTTCTCATAATTGTGTAATGGTACTAAAAGTCAGGGTTGCTGTTGTGGATTAAGATACAATCTGGCATTAAATTGTATTAAAGGTTGACAAAGAAGAAGTAGCAGCTAATTGAAGCATGGTCATGATTATGCTGGAATTAATAAGAATATGAGAAATTGTGTGTAATTTTGGCAAATCAATGTGCTTTCAATAATCTTTTACGAATTCCAATTCGACTTGAATTTTTTAATGAAAAAGTCAAATCAAGTCAACCAGACTTCTTGTGAATTTTGATTCAAATTCGAGTTCTGCATTTTGAGTCCAATTCGAGATCCCCAATAAAACAACTCTGGATTTAATAAAACTTCACTTCATTTCATTATTATCTTACAACTGTGAATTAAGATATAAAACAATAATTTTTGTGTTGTTTGACTTTAAAAAACGTCATTACCAGTGGAAGTTACTCTTTTGTGAGCTTACCGTATATATGAAGCAAAGAATTGCAATTAACGATTCGTAAGTTCAAGGTAGAACTAGTGTATCGGGTAGAAACCCAATGCGGATATAAGGTGCGCGAAGTTCGTTTAGCCGCACTAGTTCATTTTTCAATTTTGCTCATGTAAACGCTGTAATGAATGAAAACTATTTTACACATTTATAGCTAGTTCCAATAAGGATCAAAAACAGCTAAAAGAATCGAGCGATCTGCTTTCTTCATTAAATTAATTAATTTTTTTTCTGAAATTACAACAACAACATACGAAGTTCGTTTAACCGCACTTTGGAAAATTAAATATTTTGAGTTAAATACTTTATTAATTGATACTTTTCTATTCTTATATTGTTCTAATAACAACAAAGAATGATTATAGAAAGTTTCAGAATTTTCCATTAGGTTTTTCCTAATATTTTCTTCCATTTAATGTTTCATAGTTCAAAAATGTTAAAAAGATATATTTCTCTATCATTTTTTATTAAATTAATATAATTTTAACTGATTTACATTGTTAATAAAGCATATTATCAAAATACTATCCAAAACCTTGCTTAACAATTTAATTAGAGTCGAAATTTTGAGAAAATTATCCATTGATGAAAAATTTTCACCACTTTTTAATATTAGTCACCATTTTTTGATGAAACTATAGATATCATAGTAACTTCGAATAGCATAACTCATTAACCATATAATGTTTAATACAATGTAGAAAACTGCATAGTTCTACGACTAGTGGAACATAAAAATTTTGGTAGAAAAAGTTAATTCGTGGTGAAAATTTTTAATAGTAAAAATTCAAATATCAAAAAAACGAGTTTTTGCTTTATTTTGATAGTACTTCTACTACTATGAAGCAATAAAGTTATATGAAAAACCTTCTGCAATAACCTATACTCCGATTCGGAGCATGATTTCAGTAAATAAGAAATTAAGTCTACTGCTATGAAAAATTTTCACCACGAATTAACTTTTTCTACCAAAATTTTTATGTTCCACTAGTCGTAGAACTATACAGTTTTCTACATTGTATTAAACATTATATGGTTAATGAGTTATGCTATTCGAATTTACTATGATATCTATAGTTTCATCAAAAAATGGTGACTAATATTAAAAAGTGGTGAAAATTTTTCATCAATGGATAATTTTCTCAAAATTTCGACTCTAATTAAATTGTTAAGCAAGGTTTTGGATAGTATTTTGATAATATGCTTTATTAACAATGTAAATCAGTTAAAATTATATTAATTTAATAAAAAATGATAGAGAAATATATCTTTTTAACATTTTTGAACTATGAAACATTAAATGGAAGAAAATATTAGGAAAAACCTAATGGAAAATTCTGAAACTTTCTATAATCATTCTTTGTTGTTATTAGAACAATATAAGAATAGAAAAGTATCAATTAATAAAGTATTTAACTCAAAATATTTAATCTTCCAAAGTGCGGTTAAACGAACTTCGTATGTTGTTGTTGTAATTTCAGAAAAAAAATTAATTAATTTAATGAAGAAAGCAGATCGCTCGATTCTTTTAGCTGTTTTTGATCCTTATTGGAACTAGCTATAAATGTGTAAAATAGTTTTCATTCATTACAGCGTTTATATGAGCAAAATTGAAAAATGAACTAGTGCGGCTAAACGAACTTCGCGCACCTTATTCACACCGTACCATAAAAAGTCTCGCGGGTAGGCCAAGCTTCGCTTGGCAGATGTTTGAGGGATCAAGCTCCAGCGGGCAGGCCAAGCTTCGCTTGGCTAATGTTTGAGGGATCAAGCTTCAGCGGGTAGGCCAAGCTTCGCTTGGCGAATGTTTGAGGGATCAAGCTCCAGCGGGCAGGCCAAGCTTCGCTTGGCAAATGTTTGAGGGATCAAGCTTCAGCGGGTAGGCCAAGCTTCGCTTGGCGAATGTTTGAGGGATCAAGCTCCAGCGGGCAGGCCAAGCTTCGCTTGGCAAATGTTTGAGGGATCAAGCTCCAGCGGGCAGGCCAAGCTTCGCTTGGCAAATGTTTGAGGGATCAAGCTCCAGCGGGTAGGCCAAGCTTCGCTTGGCGAATGTTTGAGGGATCAAGCTCCAGCGGGCAGGCCAAGCTTCGCTTGGCAAATGTTTGAGGGATCAAGCTTCAGCGGGTAGGCCAAGCTTCGCTTGGCGAATGTTTGAGGGATCAAGCTCCAGCGGGCAGGCCAAGCTTCGCTTGGCGAATGTTTGAGGGATCAAGCTCCAGCGGGCAGGCCAAGCTTCGCTTGGCGAATGTTTGAGGGATCAAGCTCCAGCGGGCAGGCCAAGCTTCGCTTGGCGAATGTTTGAGGGATCAAGCTCCAGCGGGTAGGCCAAGCTTCGCTTGGCGAATGTTTGAGGGATCAAGCTCCAGCGGGCAGGCCAAGCTTCGCTTGGCAAATGTTTGAGGGATCAAGCTCCAGCGGGTAGGCCAAGCTTCGCTTGGCGAATGTTTGAGGGATCAAGCTCCAGCGGGCAGGCCAAGCTTCGCTTGGCAAATGTTTGAGGGATCAGGTTCCAGCGGGTAGGCCAAGCTTCGCTTGGCGAATGTTTGAGAGATCAAGCTCTAGCGGGCAGGCCAAGCTTCGCTTGGCAAATGTTTGAGGAATCAAGCTTCAGCGGGTAGGCCAAGCTTCGCTTGGCGAATGTTCGAGGGATCAGGTTCCAGCGGGTAGGCCAAGCTTCGCTTGGCGAATGTTTGAGAGATCAAGCTCTAGCGGGCAGGCCAAGCTTCGCTTGGCAAATGTTTGAGGGATCAAGCTTCAGCGGGTAGGCCAAGCTTCGCTTGGCGAATGTTCGAGGGATCAGGTTCCAGCGGGTAGGCCAAGCTTCGCTTGGCAAATGTTTGAGGGATCAAGCTTCAGCGGGTAGGCCAAGCTTCGCTTGGCGAATGTTCGAGGGATCAGGTTCCAGCGGGTAGGCCAAGCTTCGCTTGGCGAATGTTCGAGGGATCAGGTTCCAGCGGGTAGGCCAAGCTTCGCTTGGCGAATGTTTGAGGGATCAGGTTCCAGCGGGTAGGCCAAGCTTCGCTTGGCGAATGTTTGAGGAATCAGGTTCCAGCGAGTAGGCTTTAAATATTTTTCGTAATTTTCTTACAATGTTCAAAGTTCCAAAAAATCATAGAAAACATTGATTTTGAAATTTTGTATGAAAACGAAAGTTTTTTGCTTTTTTAGAAGCAACGGCTGTTCCTGCCATGCCCAAAATCTAATCAGCTCTTCTATAGAGCAGCACGGATCGATTGCAAAAAACTAGAAGTCTCTAGGATGTCTCGTTATTTAGATTTCTTGCTGATTAACTTGTTTGCTTGTTTGTTTGCTTGCTTGTTTGCTTGCTTACAGAAAGCGAATTTTTCGATTTTCTCAGCAATGCCTCAACCAATTTTAAATCTGTTTTTTGATTATGGTGAGGAATTCCAGGCACAAACTTTTTGTGATAGAACAAAACTTGCCATTGTGCTTAGTTTTGCTGAAAAATCCAAAAAACTGGTTTTTCAATCTGAACAAATTCAATACATTCACACGTGAAAACGGTGTGAATATAAAAATTAATTAAAAGCCTCACAACATAAAATGACCTGTTCCACAAACTGCATGAACATAATCATGTCTCATTTTGTTGTACCGGTGTACTATGGGCTGTGTCTGAGTTGATGTACTAGATGAGTTTTAGATTTGTCTTGGTTTAATCGACGAATTAAAATGTTGTTCTTAGAAAAATAATTGATTTAACCGGGAATGGACCATCTGGCAGAAACTATGGATTCCATTGAATTCCAAAAAATCCAAAAAATCCATAAATTCCTCGATTTCCATAAATTTATCCATGGATTCCACAAATTCCCCAAAATCTATGAATTCAATGGAATCCATAGTTTCTGTTAGATGATCCGAACTTGATTTGACCACATATGCACTTCACTCGCATTGACAGATTTCATTATTTATAGCTGAATATCTCAGATTCTCATATTCTTTGTCGTCATACTCAAAGTATCAAGATATTCTTGTTTATAGCCATTTATAGCTTTCAGGAAGCGTTTCAGATGAAAGAATCTATTTATATTCTAAACTGTACTATGAATCTCATACCACAACCTCTATTTTCATTTCTAGGAGTGGCGATAAATTTGTGACGACATTCGATGACAATCTCACGGAGAGTGGATGTAATTCAAGTGAAAAAGTAGCAATAATTGTTCACGGATGGGGTGAAAGCATAGAAACCAATTGGGTTAATGATCTAATTAAAAATCTACGTGAATATCGTGGCGGATGTATAATATTCATGGATTATTCCAATCATTCTATCGATAGAGATTATTTCAATCTCGTGAGAAAATTTGGTCCAATATCGAGTGTTCTAATAAAGAAATTAGATCAATTAAATAATCAAGGTTTTGATGATGAAAACATGTTTGTGTATGGATTCTCGTTTGGCGCACAGCTTTCAATTTATGCTGGCATGTCCTATGGGAAAAATCGAATTGCTGAAATGGATTGTGAGTTATAATTAATTTGAATTTAATTAATACGTTAATTAGCTTGAGGTGAATGATAATGATTTATTTAATTTAATTTTTCATATGTGCGACAAATCAGTGTGTGATCCAGCGGGACCGGGATTTGTTCTGGCATTTGAACTCAAACCTACATTCGCAGCTAAAAATGTTCAATGTATGTAGATATGAAGTTAGTTGACTCAATTTATCTCATATTTTATTCAAATTATTCATTAAGGCATTCACACAAGCAGTGCTAAAGGAACAATGAAACGAAATTGTCATCAAGACTGGCTTATGGGTAAATGTGGTCGATCACAAGATGCAGCCGGAATATTTCCGCGTGGTAAGTCTCTAATAATTATCACCAACACGCAATGACAATTTAAAAGTAATAATTATTTCCTACATCGACAGGCAGCCATGGCTTGTGTCCGAAATTTTATAATTCAGCATTTACAAATAATTTTTATGCAACAGACAACATTTATCGTTGTCCATCGAGACGTATTGCTGGAAACGTACCAATGAATTTTAAAATGGGCTACATGGAAACCAGGAAGAAGTAAGAATCTTTAAATGGAGGGTAGACACAGATTTTTATGGGTTTATTTATTTGCAGTAATGTGTTTGGAGACTTGTTCTCACCGACAAGCGAGTGCTATCCTTACAATAATTTGCCAGCTGCTGGTATTGATCCTAGACCAGGTCCGTTTGCTAGAATGAGAAGGCAGAGGCTTACACAGGAGTTACGAAGATGTGATTCGCTAATTTAATTACTTTTGTTAAGCAATATTGTTATTTGGATCGTTCACATGTGAAGTTCAAGGATATGGGTGATCGTGGGGTAATGAGACGTCACAAGTGAATAACTCCAAATACAAAACTTCAGAATCAGCTTTAAATCGTATGCAAAAAATTATGTTATTCATGTACATATGTAGTCATGTAATCTAAAATTAAAAATCAGTTTAAAATATTCCTAGTCACACAAAATGTTACATCTATGCACTAAACAGCGGAGGTTAAAATGATTGTGTGAATTTATTTTCGCATGTAAATAATTGCTGCAATTTTTATAATATAGATTAGTTGATATGTTTACCGGTATTTAAATGCTCTGAAATAATTTGTCGGCAAATGATTCCAACATCGACAAGTAAGCAATCTTATATCAAATGTTTATAGACAAACATGATGCATGGATTTAAAATGGATTAAATTTGTCAGAGCAACCAAATCCAATCATCTTAAACACATAATTATTTTCTATACATTAATATTAATTGCTCTTAATCGTACCTAATTAATGAAATTAAATTCACTGATAAGCTACTGCAGCATTACTTTTATACAAATAATTAGGTTTACTGTTTGTTATTTAAATAAATATAGCCTTGTACTTTTCTTATTTATTAAAGATGATTGTATAGTTTAATATTTTTTTACAGCGGAGTTTGAAATTGACTCGAATTTGATTTAGAGACGAGTTGACTCAAGTCGACGATTTTATACTATTCCACACAATAGTCCAAATGGGTCGTCTCGATTCCATACTAAATTCGAAACATCTTCGATCTCTGATTTTCAGAGACTAGTAAGATTCATTGCAAATTTCTATAATTTACCAAAAATATATTAAACTATATCGGCTGGTACACTAACAAAGTTACAAAATTCAAGACTACCTTTGTCGTAGAATCTAATCGTATCAGAGTGGCACAGTAAGGGAAACTGCATTTTTCACCGTAAAATTGAACTGCAATCAGCCGCCATGGAGGTGTCCGTTGAGCCTCGCCGCCTGTCTTTATTTAGTCAACCTAACAGAGTCCTAACTAACAAGTTGTGCTGTTCAGTCTAATATGTAAGTGAATGAACCCTCATATACGTTTCTATAGTTATTTTCAAAATGAGCAGTTATTTTCGACTTTTTTTTAACACTCTCTATTTCTTATCATTAACTGCCTATTGTTGCTTATCATGTATACGTGCATAGAAAAGAAAACTATTCAATCATTACAAGGGGAAGTACTAGTTGCAAACTTGAAGAAAGATTGCTATCCGAATAGCACAAGTCAGTTAATTGATCAAATTTGGCCCATATCGGCATGACTCTGGTTGGCTAGGTGCAAAATTTAATTTGAATTCGATATCATCTCGGAGTCATGCCGACCTACTAACCGATTTTAGATCGATTAACCTTCTTGTTCTATACGAGTTGATTGATAAGCAAGTCTCATGTCATAAATTTGAGTACAGTATTGATTAAATATTATTGCATAATTTAATACATGATCCAAAAGTTTCGGATAAGAAGTTGAATTTTCTGACCTTTTAGAAAAATTCTTCTCAAACATCAAAATAACCCTCCCTTGGCAATTCATCAAATTTATTTGACACATATATGAACTAAAAAAACTTTCGGCAAATAAATTATTCAATGTCAATGGAGAAAAAGTCACTTAAAATAGACCCGTATTGTACATCATGCTGATGAATTACAAAATGTGACTCCACAAAATTGTTAAATTTTTTTTTCATCACAAAAGCTTACAATTCTTAATCTCTCGACTGTTGACACTGGAAAACAATAAAAATAAAATAATTTTCTTTACTGTCATGTACACAAATATTATAAATTTTTATCTGCACATCCTTTCATTTTTATGTCAACAGAGCAAGTAAATGTTTATTATTCAAATGAGTGAAAATATGACACGCATGTTGGGGTTAAAATAAAACAATAAAAAAATTGTAATTTTTTGGCAGTCGTCCTCAAATATTTCATTGTGGTTAAACCTCGGAAATGAATTTGTTGAAGAAAATTTTGTCTGTTTACATTTTAACAGCAATTTGTTACATTTATATTAACTGTGATACAATCAGTGATGATTCCATCACTTTTTGGGTGATGCCGGGGTAAGTGCTTGTCTGATAATTGGAATGACAGTTCCTGTATCTCATATTCATTCCATCAGATCCGGCTCACCTATGTTCAATTCATCATACAATCAATCCTTGTCATCACGTGGATGCAATCCAGCAGGAAAATTTTTCATAATCATCCATGGCTGGAATGAAGGCTGGCATACAGAATGGGTGCATGATCTCATCAGTAATCTTACAATTTATCGTGGTGGTTGCATAATATTTATGGATTATTCAAATTATTCGGTGAATCCAAACTATTTCCTTCTTGTACCGCAATTTCAAAATATATCCGACAAATTGTTAAGGTTCATGGAGCAACTAGACGGGGAGGGATTCGATTTCGACAATGGTTATATGTTTGGATTCTCATTTGGCGCCTGGCTTGCGATTAAGACAGCGAAAACATTTGGAACGAAAAGATTTGCACAAATTGATGGTGAGAGAATTGGATGTGATTGTGATGATTTTGTCAGATTTTTGTACAGGAGTTAGGAAGTTAGAGTGGATGATGATTAACTTCAAACACAATGATTTTGAACTTGTTGCTCAGAATTAGATCATATTGACAAGTTTTTGCAAGGAAATGATGGAAATTAATGCGCATTACTTTATTTTGAAGATATGCTTGAAGAATCTTCCTGATAATGATTAAAAAGACAAAAATTCTGCATATTGAGTCCTTGTAAGAAGGTCCATAGATTCTTCTATGGATCTTAATATTGATCGTCTTTAATGAGTGATTGTAGCAGGTTAAGTGACACAAATGAAGAAGTTTCTGTCGCGGAGCATTTAAAGAGCAGCAATTTGACATCAACATGGATGCTGCTTCTATTCAGAATTAAGAACAGAGCTCTAACGGAGCCTTAATACCTCGTTACGAAGCATTGTTCATTAGTGCTACTCGGGCAGCTGGTAACAGCTGGAGGTCCAAAAATTACCGGTAATCGGAATTTGACGGTAATGGATATTTACCGGTAATTACCGATAACGTTTAGTATGGATATCCGTTATTTGTGCCTTTCAAGCAGCTTGTTGCAGCAAAGTCAAATTTACCAAAATCTGCACAAAATCATCACAATTTAACAACCTTCACTTCCACATAAGCTTTTTATATTCATGCATTAAAGCTTCTATTCCTTAAATTCGGCATTCATTTCTTCTTCATTCAAAGATTTTTCTTTTATATTATTTTTTCTCTCTTCTTTCTACAGTCTGTGATCCAGGTTAAGTATGCATATGGGAAAATGAAGACGGAAACGAAAAAGCTATCTGGCTTCTTGCTTTTTCAAACGAATAAAAAAAAGGAACTGAAATAGAAAAGTAATTTAATTGCATAATTTTTGATTTCACAGCTGGTCCAGGATTTGATTTAGTAGTCGATATGGGAGATCATTCGTTGGCTGCACAGAATGTTCAGTGTAAGATGATTTTTTTCTTAAAGATATTGTTATGGACGGTTAATGTTCAATTCTATTGGTAGTAATTTTGTGGATTACTGTTTTAATTTGTACATTTTTTTGCTATGTGAGAAGTAAATTTTATGACTGGAATGGGATGATAAAGTGAAATATATTTGGCATTGTGGTTAGTAATTGATAGAGTTCTGAGGTTTAGTATCATAAGTGAAATTTTGGTGCAGATTCATCTTCACTTTGAGGTAGATTGTGCATTTGAAATTCATAATCTAACCTCAAATCCTCAAGATTTTCATGAATGCACTGCTTTAATGTGAATTTATTGAAATAATCTTTCAGGCATTCACACAAATAGCGGTGGATTTGGAACTTCAATTAAAAACTGCTCACAAAACTGGCATATGGGGATTTGTGGTGTTCTACAAGTCGGTAAGTTAAGCAGAAAAAATCAATAATTTTTTTAAAATTTATGACAGAATTTTTTTCACTTCCTTAGGTGCTCAGCCATTTCCAAAAGGTCATCATGGTATGTATGAGAGGTTTCATAATCAGTAATAAACTCTTAAAGCAATTAATCATGTCCTAATGAGTTCATTTTTATTCATTTTTATGAGAAAAGGCCTTTGTCCTTATTATTATACGGCAGCATTCAAGCATGATTTTATTGCATGGCAAAATATTTATGCATGTTACTCAACACGTGCTGTTGCTAATTATACAGAGGACTTTAGAATGGGTTACATGGAGACACTTGAAAGGAAAATGTAATATGATGGATTGAGAATGTGGGTTGTGCTTTTTTTTTGACGCTATTTTTGAAGTAAATTAATGAGCTTTTATGTTCATTTTGGATGATGGAGGGATTTTTTATGTTGCTATATCAAACATCATTAAAGTCGAAATGTTAGAAAATTTAGAAAAATCTCCAACAATGCGTCATAGACACAAAACATTCCAATCTAATCTTTGTAATTTTAATTAGCAAAATAAATTGATCTTGCTAATTACCCTTATGTTAATAAATTACAATATACACCGTCTTTTTTAGGAGCGTAATTGGAGATTTATTTTCTCCAACATCAATGGTACACCCGTTTAATGAGATTCCAGGAAGGATAAAGAAATTAAATGCTACGGCTGTTGAATTAAATGATATTTGAAGCTGTAGAAGAGTAGTGAAGCCTATAAATTAATTTATTAATATTTATAAGCTGATTGAATAGTATCTAAAGAAGGGTTCGTTCAACACTGAATGCCTAAGTACCTCAAATGCAGGAAATGCAGTCCTGTGGTTCTTGGCTGAACCCAAACATTAAGTTATGATTTTAAATTGTAATAAAATTACGAAAAATACACAATGTTCTTGTTGACTTGTTTAAGAATGACTATAAAACCTTGAAACTTTAGACAATAACAATACTTCCATATCTTAAGATTTGACAGTGAATTTCAGGTCAGCTAATTATAGGACAATCAAGTCTACATCATTTCTTATTAAAAAAGAGTTTTCCTAGTAAATAACATATATAGACAGTGTGCTCTACCGGCATATAAACATCCACTATCAGTAATTAATTGTAGAATCGTGTGAACTTAATTTGAAAAAGCTCCCGAAATGTCTTGACTACCTTTTAGTTTATCTGATTTTAAATATATGAAAAAATACTTAAATTTATCATGCTGTCATTCTTACGGAAAAGGGGAACGTGTGTGGCGTTATAATGACAAAAATACCAAAAAAAGATTCGGAGCTTTATCAAGCGACACGCGAAATCAATTTTGTAAAGATGTAAGGGGAAAGAACTTTCTGCAGAAGCATGACGCATTTTTGATGACTTTTTCTTCATTTAATTGATTAATATGTCTTGTAGTCAATCTTGATTTGAGTGAATCATAAGCCTATGTCTATTTTTAGACTTCAAAATCATTAGATAATCTGTATTATTCTCTGAAATGCTGACAGACATAAATACTTGGAAAGTTTAGTCTACAGTATCTCAGTAGACAGCAGAAACTAGACCCAATTTCATTAGCATTGTACAAATCTACAATCATTTACAATTTTTTTCACGTCATCATCATTTTCCGACAGCAATAAACTTTTTAATCTCCTGCTTAACAAAAATGAATTAAATTTTTTTTTCTACTACCTTTTTATCATATCAGAATCATAATTGTTAATTACAACAGCGTAACACAGAGTATGTTAAAATGAGAGTGAGAAAACGTGATAAGAGTGCGCAAAGCGTGAATTCATTAGAAATCGTTGATGGCGGCTAAATGAATGAATGAGTAAATGTATGCATTGTACTATGCGTTAAGTAATTTGATAACAAATTTTACATTTTGGATGTTGCATGCAGTCACGGCATATGACAGTTTAAAAGGGTTTTGTGTTGTTGTTAGCATGTGAAAAATGATTATTGAAATTTCAGCAAAATTCTGGATAATATTGAAAGATAAATAGTTTGCAATTTTGAATCTCATCACTTCCTTAACGATATATTTATCCATAGAACTATTATCATGATTCTGTCCTTCATTCAAAGATTGTACGAGCCTTCAACAACATCCATAGCGATGACAACTTAATAACACAAAATAAAACCCTAAAATTCAATATTTGCCCTCAAATCTCTTTTATCAACCTCATAATAGAAAATGATTAATGAACTTAAAATATCAAATGACAAAAATCTTGACCTCAAAAAAGGATGACATTTTAATCACAACGTAAATCTCTGTACTGATTAATTAATTGAATAATAATGCAAAATTTAGTTCATTCATTGGCAATTAAATTTAATTATATAATAGGATTAGAAAAGTATGTCAAAATTTTAAAGGATTATGGGCATGTACTGAGCAAAATACTGTATCATGTTAGAAGGCTGTAAATGCATTATACCTTTACTTCCTTATTTATTTTGTTGGCCGTACAGATCAATGATGGTCTCCCTCAGTCAGCGCCTGAAGCTGGCTCTATCGCTGGCTACTGCTTGCCAATTACCAATTCGAAGTATTATACTATGTATTTATACCTTTAGCAATGTAAATTTTAAACTGTACCCTAGCAACACCAGTCGTTTAATCGATGTAAAGTTCGGCATTAGGCTGGTTTGATAATGACTTGGTGCTAGATTGAACCCTAAGCCACTTTAGTTAGAGTTATCCCGGCCTGGAGTTAGATTTTCGATTGAGTGACTGATTTTTTCAAGTCGACCTAATGACATCTATCTGTACCAGAGCTCAAAATCAACACGAATATTATATGGAGTCAAGTCGACTTTTCCATGCAATATCCGAGTCAACTGCAAGCTCTGCTCTGTATTGTTCCATTGAAAATGATCCCACAAAATCAGACTTCCTTTTTCCTTATTGTTGAACGATTCCTCGCTCCAAATGAACACATATCAATTATTTATGGGAAAATCACATTTTACTTGACGTATCGATACTCATTTGGCGTGTATGGTAGACATCTTAAGAAAATACTTAAGGTT
Organism: Chironomus tepperi; assembly: GCF_022539635.2. NCBI lineage: Eukaryota > Metazoa > Arthropoda > Insecta > Diptera > Chironomidae > Chironomus > Chironomus tepperi. Next base: position 26,907 of record NW_027226417.1, read on the forward strand.
TAGTAGTGTCTTAATCAGATAAGATATCAAATCGCAGTGAAAGATATGATTGTATAAATTCTCAAATAGACACAAAATCAGTCGACTTTTTAAATCAGCACATGTCAATGTTTTCATGCAATGTTCTTCCTATTTCTCAATTTACTTTAAAATCCTCTCAAATTACAGAAAAGTATTTTTTTCAGCTTAGATTGCAAATACTTGTAAATACCGGTAGACATAATTAACATCGCAAAAAAAACTAGTTTTACACAAGCTATCAACAAGCACAGATTCAAGTCAACCAAAAATAAAGTCACGTGAGTTATCAACTCTTTGTGGCAGCTGCAGGAGAAACAACAAAAAAAAAATGTCAAAATAAAAAGAAAAATCACATCAAATAAAAATTAAAAATAAGAAGCTCATGAGCACTTGTAATGCGATGTGTTTTTCATTTGTGGTTGTTTGTCTCTCTTCAAAGCACTCAATTTCATAGATTTCATTTCAGTCGTGCTTTAATCGTCGTTGAGTTTTAAAGTCGCTAAGTAATTTTTTTTATTTTTATGTACACATGAAGAAATTTTACAAAAAAATATAATAAAAAATAAAGTAAATAAGAAGAAATAAAGAGATTTTTTTGTACGCAGCGACGCGGTTTTGATTATTATTATTTTGTAATTTCAAGGAATGCTTAACATTGTGGAACTTTGAAGAAGAATTTCGCGACATTAACTAAATTAATTTACGACAATTTAATGATTTAAATTATTTTAAATGTGCAAAAAAAGAATTTTCGACATGAAATGACTCAGAAATGAACTCAAGTGATAAATAAATTGAAAAAAAGAAGGAAATAATCGATCAATTTAAAAAAAGAAGTAAGAATAGCATTTTCCGCATTTTAATGTTTACCTTTCGGAAATAATGTGCAAAAGCTAATGATGCATGAAAACCTGATCAATCATGTCATTAGCAGTGAATTGTTAATACTTTTCGTCAATAAAATGAAGGTTACTGATTAGACATCCTCGTCACCTGTTTGTCTTTATGATTATTTAAACAATAAATAAAAGAGATATTAGTTGACTAGATTGAGTGGATAAGTGAATAAGGCGCAGATTTGAAGGGACTTAGAATCTTAAGGTTGCTAACAAAAGGCCTAAACAGCTGTTTACGCGGAAGGAACATGACATAGAAAATATGAAATGCCAGAGTTACTCTAGTTTAGGGTCGCATTCAATGAAATTTGACCATTGATCATACTGGCTCGAATAGCACAAATTGGTTAATCGATCCAAAATCTGACACCAAGTGTCAGGAGTGACTCTTGCATGGTACAGGATTTAAACCCAATTCGGGACCAAATCAGAGCCAGGCAACATGAAACGGCCTGGAACTCAATTATTGCTCGAGAAAACAATTTGTGCTAATTAGATGGGGCATCAGAAGCAAGAAGATCTAATCCCTATTTTTCAGATTCAGATACAATAATCTGCTCTGTAAACGAGACAACTTCGAGCTTGATGCATCTTAAATTATCAGTTAAATTGGACTAAGGTTCCCAAAAACGGGAATTCTCCCGGGAATCCTCGGGGGAACGGGGATTAAAATCCCAAAAACCCTAAATTGGACAGTATACTGTCATAATTTATAATCGATCTCAAATACCAAGCATAATTAATGATAAATCCTTTAAAAAATACATCAAACTAAATTAAAATTCAAATCATATGACAAGACACTCACAACCCATCCGCAATCTTCATTGCAAAATAAGTTAACAAAGAAATTATTTCATGTTTAAAAAGAGTCAACTTATGACTGTAAAGTATTGAATATCATTCAATCAGTTGAGTGAATTTTCTGTACATACATACACATTCCGTAAATTGAGTGTCACGTAAATCAATCAATCAATCATTCAATCATATCATAAGGTATTCTTTTAATTGCCATCAGAATTAAATCAAATGCCAAAATTGTGTTATTCAATTGATTGTTCCCATACAGTACAGCTGAAATAAAAAAAAAAAATATCGATGAAAATGTGTTGGTTGCGTTCTGTTTGCAAAATAAAAGATTTATTGACAAATATTTTGAAAAATATTTAAATTGAATATAATTTCATTATCAGTATCATTTTCATGCATGTTTGAGGATTCATAAAAGCTGATTTAATTAATTCATATATAGTCAGATTGTGATGTCAAATGGTGTTTGTGGATATGCATTGATTATTCGGATTATAAACATGTATGTGCATTTTTTAGTCACATAATTGAACGCTTTTAACACTGTGGTTGCAATTCTGATGAAGGAAGTGAAAAAAATTTTATTTAATGCTCATGCAAATTTGTTGTGTTTAGCGGGAAACTTTTGGTGCATCCAAAAATGTATCAATATTGAATTCAATGGAAGGAGATTAATTTCAAGAATTTTTCAACTTTATCGAATATCCATTTGTGCATTGAAAAAATTGTCATTATCGACTAAGTCAGCTGATTCCTTTGTCACAAGTAAATATTATCTAGATTCTTTATGTAGAATATTTTTACATGTAAACCTGTTAGGAATGGTTTGAAAATGATGTGAACAAATGTGTCTGAATAGCCAAAATCGAAAACCCGGGACCAGGACAATATGATTTGCGTTGGATTGGGTTTTAATCCAACAACTGGAAAGCACCTGCTAGAGGCATGACAGGCTGGTGCCGAATTTCGAATCAATTGTTCAATTTGTCCTATTCAGGATATTTCTCGATCGGCACACATTGAATTGTTGACACCAAGGCAATGAAGCGGCAGTATGCTTGAACCCAAGAGGCCGCCAATTGGCAAATTCGGTTGTTTTCGCTAAGAGACTGCCAAGTGACAAACTCGGTTGTTTTGTCAAAAGGCTACAACTTGGTCTTAAGTATACCACGATATTGACAACATTTCAATATATGCCAATCGGGTGTGATTCCTAAAATATTTTTAACCCTTATCAATCCAAAATTTTTATGCTTTATAGCTACTAAACCTTTTTCTCAAAAATATTGGACATCATAATCGAATGACTCTATATTCAAAATACAATCGGATGAAAACAAATGCAATATTTTCATGCTATGAATATTGAATGTTTACTTTTACATTTAAAATAAAAAACTAATCTACATAGTAGTCTTTGTTTCACATTTTATTTCAAATGAGTCTAGATTTTAAAATCAATTATATTAGTGCACGTTCTAAGAGCAGTGATAGATTTTCGTGAGAAAAATGCTGGAAGATGAAATTATCTGTTGATCATTGTGGTTGTATAATTGCGAAAGTGGAGATAATTTATTGACCTTTAAAATTGAGACAGTATGACTGTTTGTATTGATTACAAATTGTCACTTGGATGAGTAGCAATGCATGCATCCAAAAATGCATCCAAATGACAATTATTAATAAATTCAAAAATATTAAATGTGTGAAATTGAACACATAAAATATGTCAATAATTAATAATTTTCATTTCAATTTCAGGCAATTAATTGTGACCGGAAAGCAATGATATAAATGCTAAAAATGTCACAATCCAAGAGAAATAACCAAGATGATATGAATAACTTAAATATAAATCTCAAAGGAGTGCTAAATGGTGATAAATTAGGTGATACCGAAATCAATATTCCATTTGCTGATGAAGACACACCACAAGTCAAGCATAAAACTCAAAATGCTATTAATAATTCAAATGAGAGTATCAGTAGCATTGACTCAGACACACGAGCACAAACATATCAAAGATCAATAAGTGCACGAAAGGGTGCAAATCTGAGAATTCAGATTGAAAATGCATCATCAAGTGATGATGAGATTGATAAGAAAAGTTTAGAATTAGAAAAACGTGATAAGCCAGGTCCGTTGATTTCTGATCTTGTAAAATCAGTTACTGAAGCACCAGCTATGGGACTTAGAAGAAATTCATTTTCCATGCCAGCATTAAATGATGTCGATCTTGACGCCCTTCGTAATCTTCATATGCAAGCTGTAGATGACGAAAATGATGACGATACGGACGATTTCGATCCAATGAAAAGTAAAGAGACATTGTCAGAGATACATGTAAGTAATTTTAATTTTTTGTACACATATCACATCTCGTCATGTACTTGAAAGTGAAGGAAAAGATGAAAATCGTGGATGAAAGGGAAAAAAGTCGGGAAATTTTGTGGGTGTGTGTGGTTTAAGGCGCATTTTTCGCAGTAGGAATTGAACTTTAATCTTTAATACCTGACAAATTATAAAGGATATTCCCATATTCAGCCAACTTCTCTCATAATGACTTTTAAGCCATTATGTCAGCACTTTTATCACAAGCTTCAACACCTTTAAAATCAAAATATTTACTTCTTCACCTTATCGTCATGTACGATAATATAGCATATGATAAAGCTTATAGAAGCTTGTTTTTTATTCTCTGTCTTTTCTACCTGTTTACTTGACTGAGTGATGTCGAAAAATTTTTTATTGACATAAATTTAATGAAAATGATAAGAAGTTGATGTCGTCGAACACATTAGGTGAATATGAATTGTGCCATGTACGTCTTTTATGCGATGCGATTTTTATTTGATGAAAAAGTTTTATTTTATTTTGCATGGATGTGTTTTTTTGGGTCAATGAAAAAAATGCAATGATGGAATTCAAGATAACACATTGTTCTATAAAGTATTTGATTAGTTTTATATCTGAGCTTAATTTTAAAGTTGTGCTTAAATATCACCTATATTTCTGCAAGTCATAAAAGGTAAAGACAGCGGCATGATATACGGAATCCTCTTAAGCTCCATATATCTTCCTAATTCCTTTATAGATTGCGGAAATGGGACAAATATTGCTCAGATTAGTTGAGAATATTGAATAAATTTGAAATTTTACTGAAAAATTCATTTTGAATTTAAGAAATTTTAAAAGATTTCCAACTTAATCAGCGAGTCTTTCAAGAAACTGTCTAGGAATTAAAGATAAAACAAATTAACACTTTCAAAGCCATGACGACAAATGTCTATTTGTTTAGTAGCACAAAAATACAATTTACCGGTCAATGAAATAGAAAGTTAAAGCAAACCACATCGTGTAATAAAATTGTGGATGATGAATAATAATAAAAATAGTATGTACGTAATTTGTTTTAACAAACAGTCCCGTTGTACTTGTTCATGTAATAATCGTTTAACAATTAAATCAAATAGTGTGACTTGAAACATTTGAGCTTTCTTATGAAGAATAAATAATAACTATTTTAAGTTCAATAACCTAATATTGGTTGTTGAGGTAGCTTGAAATGAGTGTAATAATAAGGTAAATACGAGGAAATTTCAATGTGGTCTGAAGACTTATTTAGTTCCTTACTTCACTGGCCGTACTGATCAAGTATGATCCATGGTCTCCCTGGCTCTAACGCTGACTATCGCTTGCCAATTATCAATTCTAAGTGTAATACCATCTCTATCGACAGCTTCTTTCCATGAAATCTTTGGTCTACTACGTCATCTCTTGCCCACTAAAAAGCAGGCAGACTTACAACTTACGCTCATGTTTTTCACAGATACTAGTTTGAATAATGAATAAACCCTTAAGAATTTATTTTGAATTTTGAAAGCAATATTTCAAAGGAAGTAGATGATTCAATTTGCGTTACACTCAATACATACCTTGACACAAAGAAGAGGTTTTGTATCATACTTCCATTTTTAAGGGTTACATGATATGTAAAAAAAATCGGGTAATTTTAAGATGTCCAGAATTTATGAGTATTAATATCAAATTTCAATCCTTATTGAAAGTTACGCATCCAAAAATTCAATAATTTACAATTTTCCCAACTGTGCCCATAACTTCACAATAATCTCATCCGCACAACATTTTGCAGACATTCAAGGCGTATGTAATCTACAATTTATTTATTTTTCCAATCAGTTTCACTTTCAATTTTGATTCACTCATATTTTGTTCTCATCTTACTAGGTTCAATATGCTTTATAAATTTTTGTTTCTTTCCTCTTTGTCCCACGCGTAGATAAGGAATTTGTCTTATCAGAAGTTCAAAATATTAATTTACAAGCTATAGCTACTTTGCTCGTGCTGCTTTGTTTATGCTTTGAAAATAAATATTTTGTCAACAAATACGTTGATTTAGTTTACTAGAAGTTAGTTCTGGTATGTTTTTGGAAGATTTTACATGAGTCGAGGATGTCGAGGTCGAATTTTGATTTTGTATTTCAATTCTGCTTCAAGCTCTTCTAGCGACTATGTTGTGTCACCATGACTTATCCAAGTGCTCTAAATTTTGAATGGTGACTCGTTGAAGAGCATTTAAATTTGGCTAAAAGTTGACTAATTCACAAAAATTTAATAATTCACAAATTTTAAAGCTTTCGTTCCAAAACAAACCAACACTAAAAACTATAAAACTAGCTAATTTGATATAATTACAAAATTAATCGAAATTTGTCAAGAATTACATTCAGAATTACAAGCATGTTCAACACATTTTTTTTTTCTTTCATTCTGCCTTCCAGCTTCAATAATGACTGTCAATATTGAATCGTCGTACATTCACAACTACCATTAATAGATACGATTTACTTATAATAACAATATTATTACAAAATTCATGAGCAAAATTATTTAGAGTCGGCCTGATAATTGAATTAAAGTAAAGTAGTAAAAAAAAGTCCACAATAATATTTCGATACTAATGATCATGATCACAGTTGTGCTTTAACATTCATCGAAGAAAGATTTCCGAGTACAAGTTTGATTTTATTATATTTTTTTTCATATGTGTCTGAGAAGTTATTGGAGTAAAGGCAACAAAAACTCATGTATCGTCAATTATCACTGATGATTTAAGACTTCCATATATATTTTTTTGTGTCGGTCAAATCAAAGTGTTTTTTTGGTGGAGAACTTCTGATAAGCATAAAGCTTTCTTAATTCAATAATTTCAATGCTCAGTCGACAAATTTCGCACAGTGTACAGTAACAAAATTGTCATACAGTAATTAAATTTCAATCATGTCAAGTGAATCGAATTTATATCGTACGGAGAATTATCAAAATTACATTAATAGCCTCTATCAAAAACCAAAAGTTGCAAAAAGTATAAGTGATGTGGAGGCAAGGGAGATTAAGAAGCCAGATGATGATGCTGATTCAATCAATTCAGTGGCCGAGAGCCTCAACAACTATCTTGATATGAAAGTGTGTGGTGATAATTTGCTGTATAGATTTTTTTGTTGTTGATATGATTGATTGTTTTATGATACGACTTAATAGACTTGCATGACTGAGAGACGAGGGAATTTTTTTTTCAGTTGTGGGAATTATTTTGGGGAAGTAATGTCAGAAGTAATTTTTTGAAGATTTTATTTGTTTGTTTTTTATGACAAATATTAATTAGGAGGTTTAAATTGTCAATTTGGGGAATTTTTGTAGAGTTTTTTTTTTTTTTTTTTTGGAATTTTAAAGAAATGGTAACATACTTTGAAGCGGTAAATCTACACTTTAGGGTGGGCCAATATATTAATTTTTATATGTACCAAAATCACTTTAAATCAGTGTCCAGGAAGTCTACGATAAGAAATATGCAAAAAAATTCAATTCAATGCAACCCGGCTTCAAGTCAGGCTCGCTCTGAGCAGGTTTAGATTTTTCGTCTTTTCTACACCATGTTCCTTACAATTTTCTCAATGGGGCATTGATATATATATAAAAAAATCTCAATAGAAACATAAAAAACCCAAGAAGTTATCAATTATTAAGATAACAATGACCAAGAAGCTAGATTTTTCTTCAAAAAACTAAGAGTTGTCTATGCTTTAACTGATAGTTGCTATACATTTTTTTAATGTTTCCAATAAGTGTAAATGAACTACACAAACCATTTCAAATTAGATCACTGAACACTACTGATTCTATGAGCATATATGCATTCAGACTCAGCAACCTTTAATTACCCTTTTTTTAATTACTGCAATTCCAAATCAAATTAAACCCTGAAATAGCAAAAATATTTAAAACCACATGATTCTTTGCATGCAAAAATTCTGATCTCAATTCAAATAAATTAGCAAACACACCACAACTAATAATTATCACATTACTAATAATCAAAATAAACTTCTGATTTCAATTAATGTTTCAACGCCCTGAGAATTTTTCAAACATTTTATTAATTCATAATTATTAATTTCAGGTCCTTGATGATGGAGCATCAATGGTGTGCAGCATCGCTGAGCCGGAAAGTGAAAAGGAGACCAAAAAAACAGATGACAGTGATAGCGACTCAGATCATCCTATGGTGTAAGTTTAATGACCTTTTTTCAGAGTTGTCACTGTTGACATTTCACAAACTCAAGCGAAATGTTGAGATTTTTCTCAGCAGTCTCCTATTAATTTGTCATAAAAAGGCCAAAAACGACTTTTTGCAGACATGTCCTTGTCTAGGCAATGCTTTAGTCTAGACAATTGTATTTGTTTTGGTCTGAAAATGCAGTTAACTAGTCAATAATTTTGGCCTAAGGTTGCGCTTACTAGACAGTATCTATGATTTTGAAAAGACATGCCTGAACATACATATTGCCAGGTCTAAGGCAAATGCTACCATGATACAGCTAGGCACCTTTTTAAAGGAATTTATAAAGACAACTCTGCCTTCTTTTCTCATCAAGGGAACTACCCATGTGATTCAAGTCGTCACGAATCTTTCTCACTTCAAATGCCGAAAAAATTGTCTTCTTGAAACCGATAAGAATTCGGAAATTACTGCTGTTGATAACTCATCAATAATATAATTCATGTCATCTGTCATTTATCAATTTGTCATTTGTCAGTCTGCCATTCAGCATTTTTCAGACATCGAATTTTCAAAGTAAATTTTTTAGAAGAATTTTAAAAATTTTTGAGATTTTTTTACATGAACTTGAAATCTTTACATCAAGATCTTCCGACAAAACTTGATGAAGTTTATATTCTAGTTTTTAATGTTTTTGTACATGACGACAATTACTACTGAATTGCTGTCTTATTTTATTTTATTGATTAAGTCAGTCTACAAAAATCAATTGGTGTGAAAAGCTATAAAAAATAATAATTTTAATGGAAAATATTAATGAATATAAAGAGACATGGACAGATGACGACTGTTCGAGCGGCTGTGATTCCCAGAATTCAAAAGATATAAAACTAAAAACACGGTAAAAATCCACTTTAAACTGACTTTTTTTATTATTATGACTCGAGTCATACATTCGCTTCATGCTGCACATT
>NW_027226418.1:0-36651 GCF_022539635.2 Chironomus tepperi
CTGAATGTTTGGATGCTGAATTTAGGGTTGGTTTTAGGGTTTTGGTGGTCAAAAAATGTTGGAAACTGAAGAGAAAAGAAGTGAGCAAAGCAGATTTAACATAAATTATTGATAATTCTATACTATAAGCTGAATTTCGACCATTTTTGTACTGACAATATCTCTTAAATAACCTCAATTAAGAATTATGAAGAAAAAGTGAAATATTCCTATTTATGAACAAAAACTGCGTCCTTACCTCTCATAAAGCAACTCGCAGTAATAACAACACAAATTTACATCCACAAATAACAGACAAGATAATTTAATTGCCCGAGTACCAACAAAAACCCCAATGGAATTTTCAAGTGAATAAAATGCAAACAGAATTATAAAGCAATAAAAAAAAGTTTCATCCAATTTTCATTATCATTATTACAACAGCAAACTTAAATTACAGAAACAAAGAATAATATAAAAAGCGATGCACTGACTGTAGAGAGAGTGAGAGTAATGCAAAATAAAAATGAAATTGGAATGGAAATTCATTGTTTGTGTTAAAAACACATTTAGGACTAAATGAAAGGGGTTGAATAAAAATTATACAACAATTAAGATTCCAAAAGCATGATTTTGCAGTATTTTTGTTAACGAGTCAAAAATTGAGCAATTTTATAATGGACGATACTCCTCAATTATCTACCCTCCCCAACGCTTACATAAAGATATAATAGCATAAAAAGTACATTCCTCCCTCACAGTTTTTCTGCTGCGTTATCGGGTGTTGACTTTTTTCATTGTTTCCAATTTATCTTTATGATTCCATTTTGATGTCTGCGCAGCATCAGCAAAGTGAGACAATTTATGGATGAAAAGAAATAAAAGATACAGGAAGAGAGGGAAAGCGCGATTCAGGCGAAAAAAATGGCTGAGAATCTTAAAACAACAAAACTGGTTTGGGGTGGAATTTTTATTGATTTTTTTGTATACATGCTGAATTGCTGGAAGTTCTGCTACATTTTTATATTGCTGGTGGAAATTTTCGGTTATTTGATGAGGGAATTGGTTGATGTGTGCCTTAATTATTTATGTTTTTCTTGATTTCTTATTAAAAATTCATGGAATGTTCATTTGAGAAATGAAAATTCTGTAACAATTTCTGTTTATTCAAATTTGTCTACTTTTGTAGTCAACTTCAAGTTGCACTTACACTTCGAATGTTTGAGAATAACTTAAGCGTTAGTTTTAGGTTTTGGTGCAATTAAGTTTGAAGATATTGAAGAAAAAGAGTGAGCAAGGCAGATTATTGTATAATTTCTAGTTAAAAATGTCTTGAAACTTTGAATTTGGCCATTTTTATATTGAAAATTTCCTCTAAAAATTCCTAATCAAGAATCGTTAGCAATTTTCAGCGTAGAATTGAAATTCAAATTAACAGAAAATTAACGAAAGTTTAAATTTCAAAAGGAAGTTCAAATTAAAGTTCAAAATTTGAACTTAACGAGTTTTAAAAAGAGATTTAAATACAATAGAACCAAACTTCATAAAAAGCACAAATACCAAAAAATTCAAGAAAATCCACAAAACATGAATCACAAGATGAATCAAAACACTCAAAAAAATACTTTTAGAAATTTTTCCAAAAACATGTCTTAATTTATTAGAAAACACGTCACTCCAGTTAATCTAAATAAGCCCCCCGTTTGGATAAACACAAACATATACATCAAAAACATTTCCAATTTCCCTTTCACATGACACTTTTATAAAAGATTATAAATGTGCTAATAATTTGCGTCATTTAGAGGCATTTTCATAGCCACATATGGCGTTAAAATGAATATTTAACGTTGAGGTAATAAGTTTGTCATTCACTGCATCTTATATCACAATAATAACAATAATAAACGATTTAACATGTTGATAGGAAGTATAAAAAAAGGCACAAGACTGAACAACTTTATGATTTTTATTTATGGATGTATGAACGACGTTTTGAATCCAGAGTATGAGTTATGCAACATGGTCACTTTAATGATATTTAAATCGCGGAGAAAAATGAATGAAATTTTAGCTTATTTTTTTGCTAAAATTAAAATAATTTTTTCCTCAAACAAATAAAAATGTCTTTTTCACGCTCAAGTGCCACCCAAAACGAAGATATTCGTTATTTCACTCTCCTAGTCTAATTTGTATCTTTCAACTTTGCAATCTTCAAACGACCGAAGCAAGAAAAATTGAGCGATCATAATTTTTAATAAATGATTCATTTCTGATGATACAAAACTGTGAGTTGGAGAGGCAATGAAGATCGTTGAGCAGTTGAGACGCTGTTTTAAAACTCTTAAAATCGTTGTGCTTCAAATTCAAAATTTTGAATTTTTGAAAACAGCTAAATTTTTGAAAGCCGTTAAATTTTTTGAATTCAAAATTTTGAACTTTTGAAAACTCCCTTACATTTTGAAATTTTGAAAGCCGTTAAATTTTTTGAACTCAAAATTTTGAATTTTTGGCTGTCGTTGAACTATTTGAACTCAAAATTTTGAATTTTTGACAGTCGTTAAGCTATTTAAACTCAAAATTTTGAATTTTTGGAAATTCCAAAAAAAAAATTTTGAACTCAAAATTTTGAATTTTTGAAAGCCGTTAAAACATAAAATTTTCAAATTTGATAAATTTTCGAGCTTAAAATTGTAAATTTTTGTCAACTCATCCCAGCAAGTCACCAAATTGATCAACATCACTACACAATACCCAACAAACAACCAGTACAGCAGTTAAAAATAAGATATCGACGTAACAACATCATCAACAAGCGGGGAAAGGAAAAATGACAAGTCTTCACTCAAGAAAATAAAAATAAATTAATTACGAACAAAATAGAGAGGAGAGCAACAAACATCAACTACAAGTTTGAGAAAGAATGAATATGAAGGCAAGAAAATGTTAACAGATGACTTTTCATTAATAAGTAACTAATTATTAAGGCGTGAAAAATTCGAAACACATTTCGGAAATGGAGATGAGAACGCGAGAACAGTGCCAAAATTGCTGACAGTTTTATGAGATCCGAAATAATCTTTTTATTGCCTCTTGCTAAATGCAAAATTCGTAAATTTTTTTATATCTCTTATTTTTTTTATATTTTTCTCTTTTTCAAGCCACTGCGCAATTTGTCTCGTTATTTTTTTCATTCATAAATTTCCACACATTCATGATTTTTAATTACATTAAATTGAAATAGCTTAATTAATTTACTATTTACAGTTGGAATTTTATGGCTTTCAGATGCAATTGACTGTCACATCTTTCAGAAACTATTAGTCACTAGACAACAAGCATCGACCGGAGCGGCGAAAGTAAAAGTGAACAAATTTTTTAATGAAATTATTTTTTATGAATATCGGAAGGATGTTTGGTCGTTCCGAAATTTCTCTGGCGCCACAAGGATTGTTATATGCTATGGGAAAGTAGATGCTGTACGCTTATTAAAAATGTAACAATTTTTATATCTTTAATGTCGTTATTTTACAGGAACATAGAGAAATTTACGACGTGAAATTTTTAACTACCGTGGAAATTGGGTGGCAACCTTTTGTGTAGCTTCGTGTGAATATTTAAATGATGTAATACAGATTTTTTTATTACAGTTGCTACTTAAAGATGGAGGTTGATAGGTTTGTCCTACCAAATTGACAAATCTGCTTTAAGTAGTAGTTGAATTAAATGCTGTACAGCACATGAATAATGAAGTTGATTTTAACAAACAAATGTTTATTGTTAGATGTTTCAAAACGTTTTTATGGAAGGGGTTTGCAACTATAAAACACAATACAATTTGAATTTCAAATGTCCGTTGATGAAAAAATAATTAAAATTGACTCAAAAAATTATTTTGAATATATTGAACATAAGCAAGCTTACCATTGAGTTTCAGACGAAATGAAGCATCTTGCCAGATTTCAGGACAGTCCACCTAATCTACCACAACAGCCTTTCAATCACACCATTAACGCAACCGCCACCCAAACAATAAACCTTGCAATAAACACTAAAAAATCCTAAACAACCACTTTAAAATTTCCTCATATTCATCACAACATGCACAAACCATAAAGTCATACTGCTAAAAAAAAAGTAACCGACATCACATAGAAATCTCCTATAAAAATTCTTATTTAATGTATGCTTTACGATCCCGTCTGAATATGCGTTTTTGAATTTATTATGATGAAGTTGTGAGAAGGAACAAAAAAAAATGGCTTATTGTGTCCTTTTTGGAGGTTCTGTATATTCATGCATACAATTTTTTCCTCATCACTTACCTTTGCCAAAAAAAAACAGCATCGCTTTCTGAGTTCATTTTTTTTTTTATTTTTTCATGATGATGTAGTGGGTTGATTGTGGCCTTTTTTTTTCTCGACAATCGTCCACTGATATAAAAAAAATCGCTGCTGTCGTATGCAATTTATTTCGTTTATATCTACAGACTAGTATGTTGGGTAGTTAGTGATGGCTTAAGAAAGCGCATTTTGATATGATATAGATTGAAGCACTAGAAACGAAAAAGCAGCAGTGGCATAGTGGTTAGAGTGTCGGCCTAAAACTCTAACGACCCGGGTTCGATCCCAGAAAAGTCTTGTCGGATTTGGGTGAATTGTAGCACTATTAGACAGAAGCATTCGTTAATTGACTTTCATGTTCAGATCTGGGAGACAATGATGAGATTCAAGGCTCCATATGATCATGTGAGCGTCCAAAGAACTCAAATGGAAGGAAACAGTCGGTCGAGACAGCAATTGAACTTGGAATCTGGAATTAGCAAACGGTAGCCAACGATAGAGCTCAGTTTTAGACAACAGCTAAGGGAAGCCATGTGATGCGAGTAATCTGGAAGACCAACACTGTAAGAAAGTGAAATAAGGCTCCACATGACAATCATTTGGATGACACCAGAGCTCGAAGTCAACTCGAATTTACTATGGAGATTCTTCCAAGATATCTCATACAAATTCCGAATCGGCTTAGAGTGATGGAATACAGACTGTTTAGAGTTCAAGTGGGTTTCGTAAGGCTGTCCAGCCTAAAGTTGCTCAGAAGACAAGAACTAGGACGAGCAGATAAACTCAAAAATAGGAACTGACGATCTACATAGATGTTCTGGTCCACCAGTCAAACCAAGAAGCAACAAAGTAACTCCTCATTGTTAAAATGCACCCAAAAAAATGTGTATAGAACTAAAGAAGAAATTTGCACATTTCACCATATGCCTCGGTCTCTACGTACATATCGGTGATGGCATTTTAATATTTTAAAATTCTCGTTTTGACTTTATGGATGTCAAAAAAAAAGAATTCACTCCTCAAAAATTGGAAGTTGAAAATTTTTTTATGCATTAAAAAAAATTGTCCATAGACATAAATAAAATCCACATGAGAACACATGATGGAATTTAAACAATCAATCATTGCCAAAACATGAAAAGGAAGGGTCCGTCGTTCCTTAAAGACATAAAGGACAAATCTCTTCGTATTGATGGGTCTTTAATTTCAATTTGATATCAGTTTATGCAGCACACAAAAAGTAGTCATAAAAATTTGTAACACAAGTTAACAATATAACAGCATAGATGATTATGTAATTGATGGTAATTGGATTTTCTTTCTATTTTTTTGTTCCCAGTAAGCATGCACACACTGGATGAACCCTCGGAAAAGATGAAAAGAATTGAACTCATATGGAGGAATGACTGCAACAGTGTGTAATTGATATTTTTTTTCTATTTGTAAAATATTATCTAGGGGAAGATGTGATATGTGTTGTGATTGAATGTCCATGATGATTATTGCTAATTCCTTTTTGTTCTTTTAATATATTTCGTTATAGTCATTATGGGTCTTTTTTTTTGGTTGAGGGAATTTTAAAGCATATTTATTGTATTGAATAGGATGACTGTAAACAACTTGATAACACTGTTGACTCATACTGTTGAATATATTAGAAATGTTAGCTAAGATGTTGGAATCTTGTGGTTTTATACAAAATATTGAAGATTTGAGCCTTACATTGAATGCTACAGCAGTCAACAAAACACTTAGGATCTTAGAATTAAACACTTCTCGTTCTAATTATTCAGTAGGTTACCATATATCCAGGTATGTTCCGTTAAAAGCACTCTACGATACATCTTCAATCAACTTCATCATTCATGACCCGGCCTCTGGATTTTGGGAAACGGAAGCCAGCGATAGATCCAGCTTTAGAAGCTATCTGAAAAAGGTCATCTATCGCAATTGATCTGTACGGTCAGCGAAGTCAGTAAGATGGTAGGATTCGAACCAAGGAATTCTAACTTAAAACTAAATTTAGTAATTCGCACCTAGGTAAGTACGTAAGCTACCAGACTATTTTCAGATTATTTTCCCTATGCTTCTGAAAAATCATGAAAACTCATTTAGAAACACAAAATTTATCTAATTTCAGCTTCGAGTGACATCTAAAATAACAACGAGCCTCTACTAGACGTCAAACCAAGATATATAGATGTGTTCATATAAAAATTCGGTCGTTTTTAACGGTCAAAAATTTGAATTTTTTTGTAAACACTAACACTACGAAAGAAAATTGCTAAAATTTAAAAATATTTGATTTGCAAAATTTTTTACTTTTAGATGAGTTTAGTTAGTACAGAAGCATTGTAAATGCTTTATTATATGCTAATCTAAATAACTAAAGCTCAAAAATAATGTATCTTTTTATATTTGTTTGAAAATTTTTGAATGTAATTTTACAATATTTTTCAAATGTTATTGTTTACATTAGTATACGAAATTCCGTATGGTCGAGTATGTACGAGTAGACTTTGTATGTACACATCTATATATCTTGCGTCAAACTAATTTAAAAACCCATTGCCACAGCAACCGTTCCCTCCACATGACAAAGATACACCAACCTTTTTGAATCCACCAAGACATCCAATATTCAACAAGAAATAGACATCATGTCATTAATCCAATGATCATATATTGCGATTTTACTCCATTATTAATGCTTTTCATCAGAAGTCATAATTCCCAATATTAATTTCAAAAAGCAATAACATTATGATTATGACACCATACAATTTAAGTATCAAATTTCGATTTGAGTAATAATATCAATAAAGACATATAATTTTGTAAGACTTGATATCAACAAGGATATTAAGCATGAAAATTTTAATTAAAATATTCATATTAATAAGAATCACATTACAGTATTAAATCGATACTTATCATAAATTCTTGAAGTAATTTTCTAGGCTAAATGATCCTCATTATGTCACTCAAATTTCACATTATGACATAACAAGATGAACAGAAAAAAAAACTCATCATCCTCATGCTGTGTGCTTAGAAATCACCGGAAGCAATTTAATTAAATTATATTGTAAGCAGTTATGTCATTGCCGATGATTTGTTTGACAAACAAAATTCTCATTTTTTTATCAACAATTCAAAAATATAATTTATATAGACAGATGTCGTGTTGGCACTGTAAAAATCTTTAGTTATTGCCCTTTTATAGATTTAGTGGAATGTCAAAAAAATTTAAATTTGTTTAAATTAAATTGAGTGTAATTTCACCTTTTGTAAGCTAGTTTGAGACATTTTTAAAGTTGGATATTAGAGCATATTTGATGACAAATTTTAAAGTTTAATGTAGTGGCAATAAAGGAGACAAATTTGACTCTGATTGATGTAATTTATCACTCAAAAAAATAACTCTTTCGGATGTTTAGAATAGTTTAGAATATGATTTACGTAGGGAACGACTTATTTGCAATGCAGGAACTACAGGAAAGACAGTAGAAACTACAAAAGTAATGGTTTGTGATGTTCAGTAATTTAATAAGATTCCATGCAGTTTCTTAAGAATTTTCGACCCTATTTACACTAAAAATGATGGATTTTAATTTAAATTAAGGGTATGCAGTGATATATTGCTGTTAAACTGCTTAAAACTTTAGTTAAGTTACTTTTTAAGTGATAAACAATGAATTTTAGTAAATTCCAAAATTTTTGATTTACAAAAAGATGAAAACACGTTTTTCAGCTTCAAAGCTTATTTTTAGTAGTTCTGACTCACCTAAATCCTTAGAATCTGGTCAATTGTAGATTTTGCACTTGATTTTCACTTATTTTCCACCAAATTTCAACAATTTTCACAAAAACTTAAACTTTTTGTCTTTACAATTTTTGAAAACTGTACAATTTTTGATTCAAAACCGTACAAATGTTTTTCAAACCTCAAAAATACGTTAAAATTAAATTTGATTTTTGAATGAATAAAAATAAAATTACAAATTTACTTAGCAATTGCTTGCTATGATCACTTCGAAAAAACACTAAAAATAAACAATAGTGATGACTGATTCCATTACAACAACAAAAAAACAAGTCCTAATTGTGAAATTACCCAGAACAAAATTTATATCATTTTTTAATAACAATCCATATGACAACAATTGCAACTGAACTGCAATATTTTATGACTTGAGAAATTATTCAAAATTAAATGACCTTAAATGGCACATAAACGAATCGTAAGGGGAAGAATAGTCTGTAATAAGTTAAAGTAAGTCAAAAGTCATTTAAAAAAATAGCAAAAAAGTTAACTTTATTTGTTCTAAATACACTAAATTATTAAAATTTATTGCAAAAATATTTAAATATTTTTATCCCAATGGAATGCACATACTCAGCCCCTCGAATAGAATTATTCTCAACAAAAAAAGGGCAGAATCGACATATCGTTTAATAATTTCGAGGGTTTTATTCAACAAGAAATATAAAGAGAAATGCGAGTCAATATAGTTACAAACATGTTAACAACATAAGAAGAAAAAAATATAAATTTTTCATGAACCTCAGTTACACAAAAAGAGAAGAAGGAACAAATATCGTAGAAAAAACTCCTTTCTCGTCTTACTTTTTTTGCTTCTTCTTACTTTCTGATGTTGTAGGAAAGAAAAAACCATTTTATCGGGTCATTTAGCACGAATAAAAGAATTTTGTAGCATTGCCACTTGGGATTTTTTATAAAAACTCTTCGAATGAGTTTTCGTATTTTTCGAGATGATAATACATGCATTTAGTAAGGGGCCGTTCACTTATTACGTTTACTTATAAGGGGAAGGGGGTCTAAGATTTTGTAACAGCCTCAACCAAAAAATTTTTTTTGTAACGACATTTTGTAACGTGGGGGGGGGTCTAGAAATTCGGGGTAACGTAATAAGTGAACGGCCCCTAAATTGATGGTAATTTTTCAAATTTTACTCTGTTTTATTTTCTTGAATTTTTGATTTTCATGATTTTGAATACTTTGAAAATTTAACGGTTTTTGTAAATTTGAATTTTTTTGGTTCAAATTTTTGAATTTTAAATGACCGTTATTCCGAGGTTCAAAAATAGTTAGAATTACATTGTTTCAATTTCGTTCTAATTTAATTTTCAATTCTAACGGTTTTTAAATATTTTGAAAATCAAAATATTTAAATTTTAAATTATTAAATTTTTATAAAAATTCAAAAGCTGTTGACCGGTTTGGAAATTTTTAAATATTAACGACTTTTCAGAATTTGAAATTTTTCAGTTCAAAATTTTTGAATCTCAAATGACCGTTAACTCGAACTTTTAAGAAAGTAGAATATTTTGGCTCCTAAAAGTAGTCAATAGCTGCTAATTCCTACAAAATTCAACAATTCAATGAGAAAATTGGAGAAAATCTTTAAGAATCTCAAACAAACCCTCGACAGAATTCCCATCAAAAACCATCAGAGCATCTCTCCATAACACCACTGACTTTACTGTAATTCCCATTCCACTCATAGCAATGCTAATACCAAAACAACATCAGCATTACTTTTTCTGCATTCAAATCATTGATTCACTGCACCTGCTTACAATTTTCTAAAATAAAACTCTTCTAAGCATTTCTTCTGAATTATTTAATACTCTCCCGAAAATGGTATTAACGTGACGTGAAAGAAGAAAAAGCAGGAAGTTTCTCCAACAGCACGAAGACGTGTCCAAAATGCTTTACAGTGATTGAAAAATTGGATTTTTCTTTTAGCTCGAAGGGGTCAAACTTCATTTATCATGTTTGTTGAAGCTGTAAAGTATTTAAATGCAATTTTCGGATAGACGAAAAAAAAGTGAAAATTCTCTAGAGGAAATCAAGACAGGTTCATGGAGTGAGGCTGAATAAAAAGTGAAATTCATGACATATGCGCAAATTATATCATTTTCACGAATTATTATGATTTGATTGTCATTATATATCCACAAGACATACACAATGAATTTCAACCCCTACCATCATTATGTACACAAAAACTGTTCATCGTTAACAGGAATGTTCTTTCAAACTACTTGTTTATGGCTTTTGGCTCGAATGATGGAAAAAAAGACTCTGAGACATTAATTTTTAATGACGAAAATATTGCGTAAAGTTTCACAATCCTGAGGGTTAATTTATATGTTTAGCATGATTTGAAGGGGTGCGATTTGATGTTGAAGATGTTGATTTGTCTTGTTGGAGTTCTAGTTGTACCGATTTGTACAAATTGAATTGATATTTTGAATAATTTGTCTTAATTTTGAATATTTTGTCTTAAAAATTTGAAATTTCAAATTCAGGGGTGTTGAACTAGTGTGGCTGAAGTACGTCGGCATGATATCGCAAATCGAATTAAAAACATGTCTATAATTTAGTCATAATATCGTCAAATTTCGTCAACCAATTCCCGAATTTCGTCAAGGCATCCTTGCCGAGTTACAGCATGTCCAATTTTGGACAAAAATACCGACGTACTTCAGCTGACAATATTTTCAAAACAAATATTTTATAACATATTATATATCAAAACGCATCTACTAATTTCGTCGAATTTCGTCGCGTAAAAATTTTCAAAATCGGAAGTGATCTACAGGACCTACAGCCTGTTTAAGCTGTACCTGAAGGTACAGTCAAGTAAAAAAAATTTTTGTATGACATTTTATATGTCTAATCATATCTAAATTTCATCAGGATTTCAAATTAACTAAAAGTTTTTAGATTGGACCGTCCATAAGTGGCTTATTTCCATTAAAGTGCTGTAGAGAGGCCTAAATTTGAAAAATTTTTGTCTTTGACATGTTATATGTCTAAACACATCTTTTTTCATCAAGAATTACGAATTTTATGAAATATCTTATTTTTGATCCTTACGTAAATCACTTATGTCGGTTAAAAGAAGTAAATAGGTCCTAAATTTTCTAAAAGTGCTTTAAAAATTTTTCTAGAAAAACTTAATTCTGTAAAATTATGAGTAATTTGATTTTATTATTTACAATTTTAATACCTAACTTAATTTTTTTATTTTTCAAATTTAATTTTTTTTAAAAATTTTTAAGAAATATGAGATCTGAGATTATTATTGTTTACTAACAATCTCAAAAAATTTAATCACAAGAACCAAAATTAAAATTTATTTTTTTCACTTTTTTCACGAAAAAAATTTGCAATTTATAAAAATAGGTATTTTGTATTTTCGATTTTTATAAAAAATTTATTTGATTTATTTAACTTTTCGTAAAAAAAATTTTTTAAAGCGCTTTTAGAAAATTTAGGACCTATTTACTTCTTTTAACCGACATAAGTGATTTATATAAGTATCAAAAGTAAGATATTTTAACAAATTCGTAATTCTTGATGAAAATAGACGTGTTTAGACATATAACATGTCATACTCGAAATTTTTCAAATTTAGGCCTCTCTACAGCACTTTAATGGAAATAAGCCACTTATGGACGGTCCAATCTAAAAACTTTTAGTTAATTTGAAATCCTGATGAAATTTAGATGTGTTTAGACATATAAAATGTCATACAAAAAGACTTTTTGACTTGACTGTACCTTCAGGTAGAGCTTAAACAAGCTGTAGATCCTGTAGATCACTTCCGATTTTGAAAATTTTTACGTGACGAAATTCGACGAAACTAGTAGATGCGTTTTGATATATAATATGTTATAAAATATTTGTTTTGAAAATATTGTCAGCTGAAGTACGTCGGTATTTTTGTCCAAAATTGGACATGCTGTAACTCGGCAAGGATGCCTTGACGAAATTCGGGAATTGGTTGACGAAATTTGACGATATTATGACTAAATTATAGACATGTTTTTAATTCGATTTGCGATATCATGCCGACGTACTTCAGCCACACTTGAACTAGATGAAAATAAATTTTCAAAGGGTGTAAAACTTTGAAAGATATTCAAAAACTTATCAAATAACCATTGAACCACTCAAATTTGACTGTTTAAGATTTCAAAGGGTGTAAAACTATGAACAATTTACTAAAGGGGAAGAAAACTATCCAACTTTAACCAATTTACATTCCAAAGGGTGTAAAACTATAAAAAAAATTACCAAAGGGGAGTAAAAATACTCAGATTTGACTAATTGAACTTCCAAAGGGTGTAAAACTATGAACAATTTGGAGACGTAAAACTACAAAAAAAAAGAAATTATGAACGCATTTTCAAATAAAGGGGTGTGAAACTATGCCTAAAATGAGAAATTTTGAAGAATTATGCGCTTTAAACCTCTTAACAGCTCTCCAAAAACATTAAATTTTTATGCCAGATGATATAACTTGCCTCTTGCAATTCGAGAATACTTTCTTTTACGAGACATCATTTAAACGATCAGTAAAATTTTACAAAATCACTTTCCACAGTGAAAAAAGGATTTTTTTTTGGCAAAAAGAATAAAAATTAATTAATTGCAAAGCTGTAAAAATGACGATGGCACTATAAATTACCAGAAGAGAATTTAAATGATGCTCATTAACACCAAAGTCACTCGACCAGTTTTTGAAAAATTATTTTCATCTGTACGGCTTTTACATTAACGTTCACAACATTTTTTCCAGTTGCTGACTGAATGACTGTATATATTCAAATTAAATGAGGTGAAAGAAAACGCGATTAAAATTTTTAATTTTACAGACAACTTCTATGTCGCTGCTGTTGTGGAAACAAAAAGTGAACAGATAAATAGATTCAAATGGGATCATCTACGGGAAAAGTAGTTTGATGACTGCAATAGTTAAGTGATTTTCCGATTAAATGCACATGAAATTATATATATTTGGGTATGGCATAAGTAGCTCTCGGGTGCTATTGTTATTGTCTGTGCTGCGAGTGTTTACAATTTAAATAAAATGACAGATTAATTTCTGACTATGGAAAATTTATAATTGTGCCTTCGCAAAATTTATCGTTCGAATGTGTCACACTTCATTTTGATTTATTAAACTTCTTTATGCTGCAGACACTGTCAACTGGAAATTAAATATACTCAAGTGAATTTTTAAATACGCATATTTCACGGTTGTATGCCGAGCTGCACATTAATGACTGATGTAGTGTTGGATTTTTCTGATTACCAAATTCGAAGGTCCATACCCTTTCGTTGCTTAATTTCATAGTTGAACACCCTTTGTGTCATTCGACTTCTTAGTTTCACACCCTTTGGATCATTCGACATCTTAGTCTCATACCCTTTGCATCATTCGACTTCTTAGTTTCAAATCCTTTGCGTCATTCGAATTCTCAGTTTCATACCCTTTGCGTCATTCAACTTCTTAGTTTCACATCCTTTGCGTCATTCAACTTCTTAGTTTCACACCCTTTGTGTCAGTCAAATTCTTAGTTTCATACACTTTGCGTCATTCAACTTCTTAGTTTCACACCCTTTGCATCATTCAACTTCTTAGTTTCACATCCTTTGCATCATTCGTCTTCTTAGTTTCACACCCTTTGCGTCATTCAACTTCTTTGTTTGACATCCTTAAAGTCACCAAACTTCTTAGTTTTACACCCCTTTACATTAGCTTTACATCTCAGTTTCACGACCTTTTACAAAAACTGAACTTCATAGTTGCGCACTCTTCAAGCTTCCACAAATCCCTGTATTGCTCGGGTTGAATCACATCACCATTGATTCTTCCAATTGGAAAATGAATTATTGCAGTTGATTATTCAGATTCCTTTTTTTTTATTGTTTGATGTACATCACAACATTTCAATTCAGCTAACAAAAAAAAGTCTCTATTTAAATGGAAATTGAAATAAAAAATCGCCTTTTTAAATTGATTGTAGATTTTTACATATATGTACAAGTTAATTGAATTGAAAGAGGGTTATTCATGTGATAGAGGAAGTAGGTACATAATGTCAATGATGGATTGTAAGGTTATGGTGAGGAGAGTAGATGCTTAAAAAGTAAACCAATTTGTCGTCTGAAAATTGTTAGTTGTTTACTTGTAAGCTTATTTGTCAAGGAAATCACATGAGGATGCTTGATAATAAGTGGTAGACTAAGGATATGTTTGAGTATTTTCAGTATATTAGTGAAGTTTGAGGTTGTATTGAATTATTCTCAGAGTTTAACATCCAGAACTCATTTGGATCAAATTATTGCGATATTTATTGAAAGATATCCTTTAATATAATTGAAGAACAGTCTAAAGATGACTTTGTGACTTAGCACTTTGTGGTAAGACAGGCACAGATCTAAATTGCAATTTTAGCCTTTAATTTCAGCTATTTAGCTACAAATTATCAAAAAATTACTATGTTATGGCTCTAAAACCGAATCATTGCCTTGAATTTGTGATTCTACTATCTAAGTCAGTGGTGTGCAACCTGTGTGTCACGGCACACTGTGCGCCGTGAAAGCCAAGTGCAATTTGGATCGTTGCTTGCCTCCAAGGTGCGCCGTGACTCACAGATTGCCCACCACGGAATTAGATAGCTGATCAGTGGTGGTCAACTTGCGTATCGCGGCACACTGTGCGCAGCGCAAGTCATATTCGATTTTGATCGTTGCATACCTCAAAGGTGAGTCATGACTAATAAAAAGTTGCCCTCCATTGACTTGATAGCAGATCAGTGGAAAGCAACCTTTTTTGTGCCGCGACACACCTTGGTGGTATGCCTCGATCAAAACCTTACACGGCATACAGTTCATGATATTTTCCACTAATTCTAAGTAGTCTTGCATTATACACAGCTCCATACAATTTCTTGACGATTCCTCCCCAAAAGATTCCAACAAAAAATAATCTCCGAAACATCCATTCAGTCCAACATTATCAATCATCATAAGATAGATTGACAAACAATCATGTTGACTTATTTCTTTATTGAATGAAATGGTTTGATCCATAAGAAACGATTGGAATCATCTTAAAAGTAATTTTATTGATTTTGGTTGAATTTATCCACTTACTTTTAGTTACTGCAGTCAGATATCATTGACTATGATACATCCACACATCAGTAAATAATTGCTCAGCATTTAAATTTAAATTGAAAATTTTTACTTCCCAAAACCCCTTTTTCGTTTACTTAAATTTCGTTTATTGTAATGGATGAAAAGTTTAATCTAGTTATGCCGCATAAAAAAACATATACAGCACAATTGGAATGTCGAAAAATAAAATTTTATGATTTGATGTGTAAACAAAGTTCCTTTCCGTTGTATTTACAACAATGGGTAAAAGTGGGTTGATTTGAGAGTATTTAAATTGCAAGGCATGCAAACAAGCAATAATAAAAATAAACACCAGTCAATCATGGATATATGTATACAATTTAAATTAAATTATTAATATTTCTCGTTGCTTTTTTTTTCATTTTCGAATGCGATTCCATCCCTTCATAATTTCTTTTTGAGAAATTTACGTTTTAACTGTTTACTGGAATTGGAAGTTAAGGGTACATGGGTTAAGAGTTTATGAGGCGCAGTCAATGCTTTTGATTTTGACTCTGACTCAGTTTCCCAGCTTATTCTGAGTCAAGGTATTGGATGATCCAGAGATCTGGGTTCACCCTGAGATCCCCATCCACAGGATGCGCTCTGTAACCCCCAACTATACCCTTGTGTATGCTTTAATCCAGGGATTCTCAAAATATGTCTAAGTCGCATCATTGTATAGCTAAAACCTTGAAGGGTATAACGACAGAGATTTGATCTAGTTTGCCATGCCCTAGTTTAATACTAGGGGTCGGTTCCTAGTTCGTGGTTAAGGTCCCCTGGGGTATTCTAGAAACCGGCTTAGATAGCTCTAAGGAAGTGATGAGCAACCTTTATTTTTCACGGCACACCTTCGATCGAAAATGCGCACGGCATACGACTCATGGTATTTTAAACAAGTTTTGGATGCATACAGGTGGCCCACCACTGGTCTAGGGTATGCCCTGTCCCTCATTTATCATGATTCCAACTAAACTTTTATGATTTTCAACAGGAATTGTCGATCCATAACCTGAAATTCTACTCAAAATCTATCCAGACACCCAGTCAAACCATCACTAACAATCCACATACATACACAACCCTCCCCAAACAACTCAAAATCTCTAGGTACTCACAATAATTTCATCAAGAAGGGTCGGAATTATGATCACAACAATAACAATATTTTTTTTCACAAAAGAGATTCGAGTGCCTTTTAAACAACCAGAATTAAATCAAAAAGATGTTATCACAAAAATCATCAAATAAAAATTATCTGTTTTGAAGTCAATATGCACAGCACACGTTCCACACTTCACATTGCGGATGAATGGATGTGAAACAGCATTAAGATATTTTATCGCGATCACGGTAATGAGAATCTTGAGTTTTTGTGAATGAGCAGAAAAAAGTAATATTTACTATTAAATTCGCATTAAGAAGATTACATTGGATGGGGGTCTATGGTTTGAATAATTAGATTTGAATTGAATTTTTAGGGAATTTGTAAGGTTTCTGTTAAAATGGAATAGATTATATTGTTGTGTATGCTTATGGCAAAAGAATGGTTCCAATTTTTAGGGGGTCCATGGTTTGAATAATTTGGATTATATTCTGAATTTCTTCCAATTATTGAAACCGAAGATCCCCATAGTATCATAACACAATTCAGAACGGATGCTGTGCTGCTTGTCAGTTATCATTCAATCAATAATACCTTTGTTTACACTCTTTTCATATTAATCAAATTGAAATTTTCATTTTCTCTCTTTTGGCAAATCTTTACCGATAAGTCAAAAGTCATAAGACTCATGCAACAAACATGAGTTTATTCTATCGTTATTGAGCTTGTAAGCAACAATAAATGGAGTAAGAGTAAAACTAATTTCACCAATTATTTACCAATGAAACATAATCAATCTTATACGAATGACTCCTAGATACATATATTGACAGACGTATTCAATTATCCAAAATTTACTTCGCTTTCCACATGTCGCATGCGAAAATTCGTTACATTATGTACATTCATTAATTCATTTTTATCTTTCCATTATCCTCACTACCAAAAAACAGATGGGAGAGAGGGAAAAGCAGTCAAAAAGTGAATGAACATTGCTGATTCTTTTTTTATTTGTTGACTGTGCAGTGTTTACTTTAATTTCCAACAAATCGAAAGAGATTTGTTGTCTTAAGAACTGATGAATTATTAAAATTAAAATTTTATGAGGAATAAGTTGAGTGGATTGAAGTTGGAGATTGTAGATCTATCAACTTTTTGGATGATGTGCTTAATTTTCTGTGATGTTTTTTGAAATTCTATTAATTTTAATGATCAAGTTGCATTGGAAAACTGGGCAAATGATTTTAACGGTCAAATTAAATTTGAATTTGATTGAAAAATGTAATGTAGAATGTAAAAGTACACGTGGTCGAGAACAAGACCCAGAATTTTCGGGTAGTCTCAGTAACGTTTCCAGTCTCGAGAATTTGTGGAGACTAAAATGTAGCGAAATAAGCAAGTTTGTATATAGTTGTATACCCCTTTTGCTAAAGTTTGGGAACAAAACCATTCAAAAATACAAAGATTTGATCAAAATTCAAATGAGCAACTCAAACATCAGGTTTGTGTAATTTAAGTACTAAATTAATACCTCAAAACTACATTTTAAAAACATAAGGGGTGCAAAACTACACGGAATTTTAAAAAAGTCACAATTTTGCTTAGTTTCATTCCCTTCATTTTCAAAATTTCATCTAAATAAATTCAAAGGATGCAAAACTACACTAAAATTCAAAAAATCAAAAATTCACTTACTTTTACTCCCCTTCATTTTTCAAAATTTAACCGTTACAAATTTCATTCCCATTGAAAAGAATTCAATATCAATTAATTTTCAGATTGTTTATTTTCCTCCGATTTCCCAAGAGCACAGCGTATTCCAATCCAAATATTTAAACATTTTTATGCAATATTCGCATATCAATTATGGTTGATGGTACAATAAAAATTGATAGGGGAGGTTTATAAGGGTGAGGAACTGCAAAAAAAAAGGCGAATGATTTTTATTGTTTTGATATTAAAAAAAATTGATGAAAATTTGAATGCTTGATTGTGCAAATATTTGTTGAGTTAATTTATGGATAATACATTTAGAAAATTCCATGCCTTTTTAAAGCTTTACATTTTATTTATTTCAAATTGCCTTAGATTGAGTATTAAGTTATCGTTTCTGTTGATTGCATTCTAATTTGAAATATTTCATCTTGAATTGATGGCTGTGAGCTTTGTAATCCATCACAATTTGACATTTACTGAACGTCTTTATATTCTCTCAGCAACCATAAAATTGAATTTTTATTGTAAATTCATTTTATTTTTTGGATGTTTTTTGGTTCTTGGAAGAATTTGCGTTGGTTTTGAAGTTTAATGGATGCTTTTTGATGCTTCTTGAGTGGCTTTGGATGGCTTTTGAGCAAGAAATCTACAATAATTAACTTAAAATGTGGAAATAAACAAAAACTTTCAAAAAAGGGATGTTAAACTATGAAAATTCAAAACTCAAAGGGAATACAACTATGAATTCTCAAAAAATTCATTTAAATCTACAAAAACCGTTAAATTTCGCTTTATATTCAACAACATTCCAATTACAAACTCCTAACTTGATTCACAATTATCATTTCTAATTACTAATTTGCATATCATTAAAAGTTCATTCAAATATTCATCATACATTCCCAAAAATCCCATCCCATCCCACCCCATACCCATTATAAAGTTATCAATTAATAGCTTGCACCAGTTCAAATCAACTCAATTCAATTCCATAATTACACGCATGCATGGATTACAAAGAAATAAAAAAAAACTAAGGCAGTCAGTGCTATAAAAATAAATTGCATTTTAATTCACATATAAAAAAAGAGAAGAGAACTTTGTATACAATTTTGAGCATGCATATCTATATCGAATTGATTGTCGCAGGGTAAATGAATTGAAGTCTTAATCCCCTCTTCATGTTTCAATTCACATCTACTGCCAATTTTTTTATTTTGTCAAGGGTCTTACTATAAAAAAATATATAATATCAAAGAATGATCATGTTTGCGTGAATTGACTATTTTTTGTGAGAATAACAGAAGGGATGGGTGATGTATGGAAATGAATGGGCTTTGTTGGACGGTCGGTAGACATAAAAAATTGACTTTTTGACTATTTTATTAAAAAATTTGATCAAATTTCACTTTTTGCATCCAAACATCACTTAAGTGACTAACTCATTATCACAAATTGTTCCTAAAACAACATCAAGCATGCAACAGTACGCAACTAATGAACATCATTAGCATCCACTGCTGTGCGGCACGAGAAACAAATTTTTATAAATTTCCAGCGAAAAAGGATAAAATTAAGGAAGGCAATGTAACTCAGCATGTAATTTTTAGCAGTTCAACCCCTAAATGTTGATGAATTCATTGATTAGTGGTGTATGGTAGAACTGAGATGATGTGTGGTATCTAATTTCATATTTTGGTGTGTTAAAATCAGCATGACTTCTTTTGATATTTGATGTGTTGATGATTGTTATTGGGTAAGTGCAGTGTTGTGTAAACTGTGTGACGTGACACACTAGTGGCTGGTGTGGTTTCGGACGTGATCTGCTACCATGTTGTCCTGCGGTATAGGAGAGTTTGGGCAACATTTGTTCAGTGTTACTCAAACTATGCTCCGCGACACACTACTGTGTCGTGACATGTGTGTCGCATGATGTGTCACAAATGTGCTACGTAGTTTTGTATTGTGACTAACTTATTTGGCGACACACAAGTACCTCACAACTGGGTTAGATCAGTGTTACTCATTCCGTGTGTCGCGACATGTGTGTCGCATGACGAAATGTGTTACGTGGTTTTGTATTGTTTACTATGACTTTATTGCAATTTAAAGACTAAAATGACAATTTATTTGTAAAATTGATCTGAAATCTTTAATAAATCAAAGCTTACTTATGTAAATTAAAACATTTTCATTAAATTTTCTTCTTAAACATCTTCAAAACTCATTAAAACCAAAGAATTTCATCAACAACTTCATCAACCCCAAAATAAAATTCAAAGTCTTAAGTTCATTAAGTGTGCCTCATTTTCTTATTTAATTACATCATCTTCTTATTATTAAGTGAATGAACTCATCGTCAACATCTAAAAAAGGATTCTCAGTTGATGTGTGAAAAGATATATTTAGGCATGCAAATGGGGTTAAATTCTCTTTTTCTCTCTATTAATGAATGGATATGTTATTATAATGTGCCTTTGCTAATGCGAAACTAATATCCTGAACTAATAAACCTTAAATGACAGACACATGAATTTATAATGTCTCAAAATCTTTTTGTAAGAAAAATAAAGACAGAGAAAGTTTTTGTTAAGGATTTAAGAAGGCAAAATTGATCTTAATGAGAAAAACCTTTTTTTGGCAAAAGCCACACAGAATGAGAATAAGGTCCATTGGAAAAATTTTCTCATTATCATCCCACACACATGCAAGAGTTTTGGTTAATTTCTTTGTTGAACTTGTTGGGTAATCTTTGGAAATTGGAGGAAATTTACATGATTAAGCTCATTAGGATTAGCTGAGGAGAATTTTTAATGTTATTGGAAGTTAAATTATAGTTGAATTTTAAATTTTAATGCATTAGGGTAAAAAATGTAATTCTTGGTCATTTTTCATTTTTGGACACTTTAAATGCTTAAATCTCTTCGCTGTTTTGTCTAAAATTGTTTGAAAGTGGTTTAAACTATCGTATATAGTGAATATTTTCACCATAAAAAAATTCAGAATTTTTAGACTTGTCATATCCGAGATATGCCAACTTCAAAGTCAAATGTAATTTTTGGTCAAAAAAATGTAATTTTTGGTCAAAAAAAATGTAATTTTTGGTCACTTTTTTTTCGCGGTATGCATTGAAAAATTTGTATGGAAGGAATTTTTGCAAAAGTTTAATGAATGATTTAATGCCTTTCTATTACAGCTACAGCCATAAAACTTGAATCACACTTTATTTAGACCTAAATCTTTAAGTTTGCATCAAAAAAGTTAAGATTAATGAAAAAAAAAAATCTCAAATTTTCATCGCTTACTTTTGTAAAAAGTGACCAAAAATTACATT
The DNA here is from genome assembly GCF_022539635.2 of Chironomus tepperi. Taxonomy (NCBI): domain Eukaryota; kingdom Metazoa; phylum Arthropoda; class Insecta; order Diptera; family Chironomidae; genus Chironomus; species Chironomus tepperi. Next base: position 21,486 of record NW_027226418.1, read on the forward strand.
TTTTTTCCTTCCATACAAATTTTCCAATGCATCCTGCGAAAAAAAAGTGACCAAAAATTACATTTTTTTTGACCAAAAATTACATTTGAAAATGGGTCATTTTGTATGAAGAATTCTGAGGAAGTGCTTCATTCATTTGAAAAGATTAATATGAGGAATGATAGAGACATGTGAAAGGCAACTTTTTGGGTACTTATTAGTTTATGAAAAGCAAATCCTTTAGCGCAAGCGGCTGTAACAAAAAATGGCCAAATTTTGGTCATTTTTCCAATTTTTTCTTTTGGAAATTTTAAGTTACAGGAAGTCCAAAAGTCAAAAGTTTTAATGCAGTTCTTATCTTCTGATCTTTTACGACTCTTCTTTACAAACTATGGTCTGAAAATGCTTGGAAATACCTTTTTCAAAAATGACCAAAAAAAAAGTGAACAAAAATTACATTTTTTACCCTAATTGCTCAAAATAACTTTTAACGGTTAAATTGAATTCAAATTATTCAGTTAGAATTTATTCAAAACAAAAGGTTGAAAAATCAAGAAATAAATTAATTAAACAGGGATTCTAAAGCTTTAGAACATAAAAATCAAGTCAGCATTGAAGTAACGTAATCACCAACGGGAGAAATACATCAAAATCCATCAAATTGATAGAAAAATATGCAAAAAAGAAGAAAAACTTTCAAATTTTAAAAAAATTTCAATCAACTCTATCAAGTTTCAACTTGAGGACCAATTAAACTGTAAGTGTTCACAATAACTTAACTTCAAATAAGTCCTTAGCCTGTTTATATTGATCCAATACATCCAAACAACTTAAAAACTCAGTTTTCTTCTACGCAATTTCTCAAATCGATATCCAGTCATTCAAACTCTTAAATCCATTAAGAATAGAACAGAAAAATTTGCATCTCAATAGGCACACATAACATAACCATCAACACCATGTGCTTTCCAATCTATCTAAATTGTTTCTCCAATTTTGGAATCGAACGAAAGAATAAAAAAAAATGGGAAAAATGGTTTGGAATTTATTTAATCGATCTTCGTTTAACGGAATTGGATATAAAATAAAACGAAGAAAAAAATAAGCGATATCGGAATTAAAAGCCCTTGAAATTGAATCCTATTTTTGCTTGCCTCCTTCAATTGTCACACAGAATCGATCCGAATTTGTATGTGTGTGTGTATATGAATGGAATTATTCTATTTGTCACTCTAAGCAATTTTCCTTTTAATTCAAGCGTATCAAAATTCGATTAAAAAGCAGTGAGCTCTTTAAATCCTTTTTCTTTTCTTTCTTCCATTCCTTCCTCCTCACTTGTTTCACATGATTGACGCAATAGATGTGTAATAAAATTGAGAGCTATATAAGGGAATAAAGACGGAACAGAAGCGTAAGTGAGGAATTAATTTTCTATGCGATATGCTTTGACTGCCATGAACCTCAATTGTCCATGTGTCAAAACAGGCTATAACTATTAGCATTTTATATTCTTCTCTATCTCACAACTTTTTTTTTTATATACTCTGACAACAATTTTCCATGATGTCATATCCTATTGCCAATCATTGTTGTTACATCAACCGGAAAATTCCCAATCTCAATTTTTTATTCTGCTTTTTAGAGCTGTTTAGTGTAGGATTTATGTGGTGTAAGGCTTCATTTTGACTGAGGTGATGGGTGAGGTTCATTATAATTTAGTGGGACTGAAGATAGGTTTCGATAGGAAACAAATGAATCCGAAAATTTTCGAAACTTTCGAAATCAAAAACAGTAGAATCCGAAAATGTTCGAATTTTCGAAAACGAAATCTATTGAGTCCGAAAATATTCGAAACTCAGCAATATTTGAGGTTAGAAACTAAAAAACAATGAAATGCGCCTTAAAACCAATCCCAAAATGCAACATTCATCCAAACCACGTCTACACAACAGCACCAATCCCATCGGCGATGCTTAATATTTGTAAAAAATAAGATAAAAACATTAAATCCCATTTAAAATTCGATTGAAAGCAAATTATGGCATAATTTTCATCGGTGATGAATTGGAATAAATTGTGTAAAGGGGAAATAAAATCAGATTGCATACAAAATAGTAACAATAGAGAAACGTTTTGGTCCGTGTGCACACGCAAAGATTGTTGCTGAGGTTGCACTTGTTTGCATAAGGCAAGAAGTCTCTCTCTCCAATGAATATGACACGTGTCATGAATTAAAATGAAATTAAATCAAAATAATTTCTCGTAATTTAATGCATGACGAGTGGAACTAAATTTTACAGTTATTTAATCAAGTGCCGTACCTTCCAATTTTTATGGGAAACATGAATAATTGAGTTCAATTTATGTAGCAAATTTTACTATTCATGCTTGAATTGCAAGAGAACCAGGAATGGCCACAGAAAAACTTTTATTGCCTAGATTGGCTACAACAACCCCTAAAAGAATATTTAAGAACATGAAATGAAAGCATTTAAATCCTTTCTCCTTGAGCAATTTTCGCCTCCCATCCTCAAAAAAAAAATCCCACTTATAAATTTTCCATTCCATTCCATTCAAAATAAGAAAATGGACATGAGAACAAAATTGCTGGTAATTTTCCACTCAAGCGATTTCCTTTCAAGCAAGCATTGCATAAAAAAAAGGAGAATGAGGATAGGATAGGAAGGCGACCATCATTTTTATCACTTTAAATATTTTATTTTATTACAAATAATCCTTACGTCCCATTCTATACTCTCTCGGTCGGTCGTCTTTTATTTCTAGAAAAAGGATACTAGCCGTTTATAGCAAAGATGATAATGGATGTGAGATAAAAACGGAACAGAACAGAATTTGTCAGTATCTAAAATTATGTCTCGGGGAGAAATTGTTGCCCTAGTATAAATACTTACACTGATAGAGTAGCTCAGTGGTGGGAAACCTGTGTGCTGCGGCACAACAAGTTCTTCACTAAAATACCTTGAACCGTATATCCTGTACGGTTTCAATCGAGGTTTGCTACCAAGATGTGCCGTGCAAAATAAAAGGTTGCCCAACACTGATTGAGTTGCTCAGTGGTGGGCAACCTATGTGTCACGGCTCAACTAGTCTTCCATCTAAATATCATGAACTGTACGCCGTTTAAGGTTTCGGTCAAAGTCTATCACCAAGGTGTAGAGCTCAGGAATGGACAACCTTTATGCCGTGGCACTAGTTCTCCACCTAAATACCATGGACCGTATGATGTGTCTTGATTCAGTCGAGGCTCACTATCAATGTGACATCAAAAATAAAAGGTTGTCAACCACTGATGGAATAGCTCAGGAGTGGGCAACCTGTGTGCCACGACACACTAGTTTTCCATCTAAATACCATTGACCCCATGCCACGTCCGACATCGATCCAGGTTGACCACCATGATGTCCAATCAAAATCAAAAGGTCATCCACCCCTGCAGTAGCTATAAGATGAGCCACAGAAGAAGTAAAATGTAAATTACAATTAGTCGAATGAAATTGTCCACAAACAAAAGCAATCCCAACTTAATTGTGCCATTTCGTTTTATTATGTTTATCATGAACGTGAACAAGTAAGAAAATTAGAAAAAAAAATCGAATGATTAATTTTTGGGGATCATTTGGAGCCAACAATTGCTTAATTAAAAAGACTTTCTTCGTGTCATAGCAATTAATTTTTGTTGTAGTGGTAGGAAGAAGAATTGCTGTTTTTATATCTTATGGAGAAGAAAAATGGTTTGATTTAATGACAGTTGGGGAAGTTGATGAGTTATTGAGTGGATATTTGAGGACGCTTATTTGAAATGAGTGTGGATATGTGTGCAAGTATGTCGCATACCCGGGCATCACAATCAAGTAGCTAGAGTACTGCTTGTTGAAGACAAGACTCGAGGGTAACCTGACAGTTAATTGATGGATAATATGACTTAGCGATCTAACATAGGCAATTAAGTTGAAAAGGTCTCTATATCCGACTGAATAAGCAACATAACTACTTACCCTGAACAACACGATGCGACCAAATTTCAAGTCAGTTGTCACGCAGTTGGCAGGACACCCTCATGTCATGCCGTCAACGTCGCGAGTTATTTGAAGCTCTTACAATTTCTTCCTTGTAATCTTTTGACGTCCGTAAAGCTTCCTTCACTGGTATACAACCTTTTCTGTGCCACGGCTCACCTTGGTGATCCTTGACCCAAACCGCACACGGAATGCGGTTCATGTCATTTCACTGTAATTGGCCTGACACAAAGGTTGTCCACCACTGATTGCAATAATGGGAATTCTATAGTTAATAGTGACTAGTTCATCACAGTGCTGCTTTTTAGAATAATCCATGAATTCCTATATAAATGACAATATAAAAGTTAAAACTACATCAAATTGAAGTCTAAACATAATATTTGAATCCAAGCCATAACTTTCCACCACAATTAAAACTCAAAAAAATGAACATCTACCTCCGCATACAAAAGAATAAAAAGCAACAACAACAAAAATATAGAAGGAGATCTGAAAACCACTTAATTTTTTTCATCACCCCTGTTTTTAATACCATCCGTATATTTTCTTTAATTTCCCATTACCATTTTTCCCATAAGAAGGCGAACAGCAGCAGCAGCAAAGTAAGCCGAAAGAAGAGAGGAAGCACAAAAAAAAATTGCTGTTGTCGCTTAGACTGAATGGCAAAACCATTTTCTCCCATTAATCGAGAGTAAGATTACTTACTAAGCAATGGTGGAATAAGATGAGGATTTTCTTCTTTCCATTTCATTCCTTTTTTTCCATTTTTATCGCATCGTGGCTAAGAAGCCGTGTAATCGAAATCATTTGGATCCATTAATAATGACTGAAACATAAAAAAATTTCCTTCTTTTTTGCACCATAAAAATATTTAACCATGCGTAGCCTTCTTTCTATTCCTCGTGTCCTATCCGATGCATACACCATCGATATTATTATTCCAATAAATGACTCGATAAAAAATTGGTAAATGATGGAGGGAAAATTAAAAGCGGAAAAATTGTTCTTTTTGACATTCTCATATTTTTTTAGTGGATTAGGGATTGATTCATGTATATTAGGAGCTTAAATATAACTCTAGCAATTTAAAAATTGAAGGGTCGAGGTGGCTCAGTGGTGGAATGGTTTCGTATTTCTGTACCTAATTATTGTGATACTGACCAAGCGGCCACGGGTTCGAGACTCAACAGGAGATATTTCCACGTTTTAATTTTTCCCAACTTTGCCCGCTACATGACCTAGGGTATATCAATGCAACGTACCTAGCCACAATTTTATGTGTCGCGAATCACACAAACCGAGTTGGAGTGACTATAACAGCGAAAAATGATTTGAATTCAACTAGACTTTCCCTGGAATCGAACACGACTGACCGACTTCCTAACCAACTAAACCAATGCCGCTTTTTCGATACTTTTATTATATCCCAGTGGATAGGAGCTAAATTAAGCCAATACACACCAAAGTGTTATTAAGTAAGTGTGTGGCACCAGAACTTGTTTTATATCATATGGTTAACTGTGCAAGTTCTAGTTGATAGAAGGCGGAATAGTTTCGTTCTTTGGTATCTATCTCAATATTAATCATGGGTTCGAGACGCAGCAGGAGAAACTTCCATTCATCTATTTCGGCTTATAGGCTTTGTAGGATACAGGCAGAAATGTCATCAAAAGAATCTAATCCCACTATAATCTGTAGATCTACTGAGTACACAGGTCTTCCACACCAAATTACATGTTTCCAAAAAATCCGTTTTGATAAAAAATTTCGAAGTGTGTAACTACGATGCAATTTCTTTGCATGTATTGTGCAACAACATGCATTTGGACTATTTGTATGAGAACATTTTTAATACTTGAAATTTCGCTGACAGTTATTTTTAATTCCAATGATATTGTATGAATTTATTAAATCTTAAGCATTTTTTTGGAGATTTAGCACTTACTTTTAGACAGCATCATGTCCTTTAGCTTGACAAAAATCAGAGTCACAACTTAAATTAATTTTAGGTTTCATGTTTTCGCACAATGTTCATCTTTAACGGATCAAATGACGTAATTGTTATGAATTTGTTATATTGGATGCAGTGGCGTAGCCAGGAGGGGCGAAGGGCATTAGAGGTAAAAGTACGGTATATGACTATGAACAGAACAAGATTCAATACTTAAAAAAAGAGCAGTCAGGAACCGCATAGTAAAAATTTCTGACTACGCCCCTGATTGCATGTTATACCTTTTTTATAACATCGCGGTCCGGTTTCCCTAAAAAGGATAATCCACAAAGATTGACTATTCGGATTATTAAGTAGAATCATTCATGGATAATCCTTATCCGGATAGTAATTATTTTGACTATCCTATCATTAAAGGAGTTGATAATCCGAACAGTGATTATCCAATTTAGTGACACCTGTTTCATCTTGTAGTAAGAAGATCAATAAAATGCAGATTAATAAACAAACAAAAAATAATAAAAAACAGAAGGATTCACTTCTAGAATCAGGAGCTATCTCATCGGAATCAATTCCCATAGACTTGGAGCTTCAGAGAAATGGAACTTTAAGCTCAATAAAGTCGTTTATTAAAAACATTGGATAATTTTGTTATGTATTGGAATCTCCATTTTCCTACTTTCCTTAGTTATAACTTTTTTGGTGCATCCTTTTCTATTACAAAATTATGTGTATCCGTTAATAGGAATGTCTCCGAATTCCATTAACAGCAGCAAAAAATTTAGTTACAAGACATGCCAAAATGACTTTGACAATGAAAAATCTCTTGGTCTGGTCAAGTTTGTATACAAACGTGGTACAGATTATACTGATGGATGTACAGGAACATTAATTAGTGGTAAGTGTTAAAATCATTTTGATTATTTTGAGTAAATTTAAAGAAAATGTCAAATAGGTCAAAATAATAAGCATATAGATATGATGCACATAGATATGGAACTGATCATTAAAAACATTTTTTTTCTCTTTCTAGACAACGTAATACTGACAGCAGCTCGATGCTTATCAGAAGAAATGTAAGTATGCAATTGTAGCTTGATGAATTTTAAAATATTTCATGCGCGGAAAGTACACGGCGTAGAATTGTCGATTTAGGCTTGATAGGCGATACTTTGGACATGGCTTAGATTTTGTTGGAATCCACAAGGCTTCGGGTGCTCCAAAAGCAACATAGCGTAGGACGGTAATGAAGGAATGCCAGTTAGATATCAAAATTTAGAATTTGCTAATAAACAGGCTTAATAATTCGGCCAGCAACAAAGTCAAATGGAAAGCTTTTGTAACAACCTAGACTCAAAGTCCGAGCCTGGCTCCAGTAAGTAAGTATGTATTTTGGTAAAATCCTATCTTAAATCAGACTCAAATCAACGTTGGTTCAGATTTCTCTCCTTTTCTACGCCGTGTGTCTTCCAGGGTAGTTCTGTTAGTGTAGAATGACGATCTAGTTATGATCAAGCAAATACGTTGTGCTCCCGGTATAGAACTTTAATAAATTTTATTTTTCGTTCTTCCAACATTTAGACATCAGTTTCATGTTAAAAAACATATGAGTATAATACCTAGACGTAATATGGACCTTATTCTACATCCAGATTATAAACCAGAAAGCCATGGAAATATTGCTGACATTGCATTAATTAAGATAAAGAATATTTCAGAGAATCAATTTGACATTTGGGGATTCTGGGATCTCAGGTATCACTCCCAACCAATTTGTTTGCCAATTGATAACACCAAAAGCTTAAATCAACCTTTCGACATTGACAAGATTGAGAGAAAAGTATCCATATTTAATTCTGATAAATGCAATGAGATTAATGTGACTAAAGGAATTGACAAAAATCTTTCATTTTACAAGAATAAAGGCAATACTCAAATTATTCACTGTACTGATCCAGCAGGTAAGTTTTTGACCAAACTAAAGTACTTCAGAATATTTAAGTCTCTTTTGAATCTTAGGCTACGTTCCAGAAGACATCAGCGGCACAGCAGTTCTAGTAAAAAATGGAAACATTCCAATTATTTATGGGATATTAACATTTAGTGGTATAAAGACGGATCCATTGCCTATTATCTTTATTGACATTCGACCTTATCTAGGCTGGATAATTGAAAATATAGAAAAACTCCAAGAAGTTGAAGAATATTTGTAATTTAGAGAAGGGTTTATACCCCAATATTAATCTCTTCCCCGTGATTGGCAAGCCTTATTTGAAATTCCATTTCTGTAATTCACATATTTGAAATATTTAAATACAATGTAAAGCATTATATTATGGATAGAAGTATGTAAAGATTCCATATTTTTGTAAAATTTCGTTATTGTTTGTGTATTAATTCTATGGTAAGATCAATAAAATAAATGCATTCCATTCAAAATTCATGATCAAGCATGATTTTTTTAAGTTTTGAATAAATCCATACTTTCTTACTTCGGACAGCTCAATTGTGATCCTTGACCTCCCACAAGAGTCGCCTGAAACTGAGTCAATGGCTAACTTACACTTGCCAAGCACAATACTATCTCTTCCTTCCTTTCAAGAGTTCTTTGGACGTCCACGAGCTCTTTTACCGTCCAGAAAATCAGCTTTGAAGACCTTAATTAGTGGAGTTTCCACAGGCCGCCTAATAACATGTCTAGCCGATCACCTTATTTCACTTTAATCCACAAACAAAAAAAATGTTTGTAACGGTTATTCAAAATTCAAATTTCCAAGTTCAAATCGTAGCCAACTTCGGGTTAATTTTCCAGATCAATTTTTTATTCTTAGCCAACTTCAATTAAGTCAAAACTTAATTATCGAATTTAGCAATGATTACTAGATTTAAGACTATGTGATGCGCAAATAACTCAATAATAATGCTTATTTGTGTTATTTACGATGTCTGGTGACGAATTTTTATCGGCAGCGGAACGACTGATCATACAAAGTGTTTTATTGATCAAAAAAGCATTAAAAATGGTCTTGGGACTGTTTACTTAAATGAAACCAAATCTCAACCTTCCTCCACTAATATCGTCACATAATAAGTGAACAACCCTCACAACACTTCCTTATTCAACCCTACTGACACTTAAATCCATTGATTGCTTTTGTACATGATGAAGAAGATTCGGAATTATTTTGATTGCTAAAAGTTAATCGAATTGCCTCTGTCTAATGCTCAACACATTTTAAATTTCTCATGAGAAAGTCTCAGATTGATCAAAAAAAATAAAATGCTAATGCTAAGAAATAACATTATCCTCTCCCCTTAAAAATATGTTCAAATATATCGTTGAATTTTTAATGTGATTTTAATTTTGTTATTTTTGCCATCTCATCGTTGACATCTCTAGAATTTGTTTTTTATCGCTCGAGAAGCTTAAAATAAATTTTTAAGTGAATTGGATTGGACTTATTGTGAAGATATATGAAGATCACATTGTAGCTATACTCTTATGTGAAAATTAGGATATAACATTGAGCCTTATGTTATACACCTTAACAGGCAAAGTGACCGCTTTTAGGTACCGTAGTGGTATTTTTGTACCATGAGGACATGCTCTTTGACTGTTAGGGTGCCTAGCTTGCATTAATTCTCTGTACGCATGTTAAGCAGGCATTCATCCTGTTGGTTTGATGTTGGTGTCCTAGCCTGATTATGACTGGCATCCTTTAGTCGAATAGCACATGTCGGTCAATCGATCCAAAATCTGACACCAGGCTGGCATGGTATCAAATTTAAACCTTATCCGAGATATCCCGACCATCAAAGGGAAGTTAAGCGATGCCCATGATAATCCTTGACATTTGATTAGCTACAGAGTCATACTTCCACAATATGTTTAAAAATATCAGTCAACTGCATGACGAACTTAATGAATTGAAGGAAAGAACAGATAAATATTGCGAAGAATGTGTAAATGACGTCAACATTTTCATCTCAACGTCAGCACTGAAATTTATTGCCAATTATTTGTTATATATAACAATTCAAAGAATCAAGTGTGAATAAAAATATGACATTGATAAAAACACACAGTTTCCTCAAGCTGCGGAGATTTTTTCTGATTATTCATTATACATTATAACAAATTGTATCGTATGATTTGCATGAAGACAGAACACACATTTGAAATTTTCAGTATAGTCACAAACATTCAACCTGTTGTACGATTTGAATATGATTCATACTTATTTACTTTGCTGGTCGTAGAGATCAATGACCTTTTTTAGATGTCGTATGGAACTGGCCCTATAACTGTCTACTGCTTGCTAATATCCAATACCAAATATTGGATATAATCGCAATATTGTCCCTTCAATAAGTTCTTTGCCCGTTTTCGTTTTTCATACTCTTTGATATGTTACGCTGCATTATAACATAACAGAGATCAGAAGGGTAACAGGAATCAAAAAAATGTTAACATTTTCTCATTTTTGAGGTTCGTCTTAATGACATCTCCTTATAAGGCAATATTGAATTAAGCATTGATAGGAATTTCATACTTTTTGCTAGTAAATTGCCCATTAAAATATCGGATGATGACTATAACATGCTGTACCATGTTATAACAGGATCATGTTATAAATGTTATATCAACAATAGCTATATTTAGCATGTGCAACATTTTTTCATTCAGTTCTAATAAACACTTGATTGTGATAGACATAGAAATAAATAAATTAGTTGTGTCCTTTAAAAAGTCTGAATCATTAATCAATCAATAAGATGAGGATCAATAATCAAACAGATTTTACCAGATCGATTAATTCAGTCCCAAAAAGTGGAACTGATTCTTCGGAATCGAATCAAGCGTTGATTGAGTCCCAGACAACTGGAAGTAATGTTTCACAAACACAACCGAAAGAGCCTTTTTATAGAAGACATAGTAAACTTTTGATATGTATTCTGGCAGTGATAGTCATTGTGGCAGTGATACTAATCTTAGTCATTGTGGCTTTGGAGTATTTTCCAATATTAATAATTCCATTTCTGAAGTCCGATATTCAAAAATCGATTTCCACACCTCCAAAAAATAATATTGAAAATTCGATTGTTGTTGTAAATGCTACGACGAATGACAAATCTTTTAATGTCAGACTTGTTTATGGAAATGATAGTTATGGATGCACGGGAACGATACTTGCTGGTAAGTGTCAATGTAAAAATAAATTTTTAGAATCATTGCTGTTAATTGGGTTGAATCATGCACCTAGGGGTGTAGGATGCCACGAAGGGGACAGCCGTTTTCCTCTAAGGATTAGAAAATTATATTATATTTTGCGAGGTTTTTTTTTTTTTTTGGTTTTTAAAAAAATTAAAAAAGTAGCCGGACCTTCTGGTTACACCCTTGCCTGCACTCCTCCCTCTCCTTCACATATAGAGATTTCAATCTACAGGTCAAGTGTGATCCATGGCTTCCCTCAGTTTGCCCTTGAAGCTGACTCTATCTCTGGCTACCACTTGTCAATTACCAATGTCAAGTTTGATACTTTCTCTATCTACAGCTTCTTTCCATGATTTCAGAACATTTTAATCCCGGGATTGTACCCTACTTAGGAGCCATTCGCTTATTTTATAAAGCGAAAAGTTGACTTTTTGTGACCTAATAAGTGAATGACCCCCATCATTGTTTAAAATCCCACTTAATTTAACCTAAGTAAGCCGAGGAAAAACGAGGAAAAATTTCATCAGAAAAATCTCATTTTCTTTTAGTCTTTCTTCTTCACCTTATTTAAATGAATGAATATTATGAAATAGCATCTGATGTTATAAAATAACAAAAGTATCAGGACCATCATCACATCTTTAAGCTGTGATTCATCTCACTTTTTTCTTGATTTTTCTTATTAATCATAGAAAACTCGTTTACTTTGTTACTATTTGTTATATTTTTCGCTACAAATTGATTGATGAAATCCAGAACAAGATATCAACTTGCCATTGCCCACACGGGATTACTATACTGCACAGCATTCATTTGCATATTCCTCAAATATATTAATTTTCTTTTTCTTTTTCTTTAATAGACAACGCCATAGTAACATCAGCTCATTGCGTAATAGATGAATTAGATGAACTGTAAGTATGCAAACCAGAGTTACAAAACAGGCATCTGTCACAGTCAAAACCGTTCAATTTTTTAATAATTTGTACGGTTTTGTAAGAAAAACAGGTCAAAACCGTATAAAACAGGTCAAAACCGTATAAATTCTTGATAATTTGTACGGTTTGTGAAAAACCACACAAATTATCAAGAATTTATACGGTTTTGACCTGTCATTGTTGCCTGTTTTGCAACTCTGATACAAACATATCGATAACCTTTGATAACATATTTGATGTGTATCCAGTCTCCAACTATTTTTTTGTGTAAATACCGGATTATTCATGGTTTAAAAATAACCAAAAATGTTGTTTGACTAGATCTAGGTTAAAATGTGCGCGTGCTGCACTTATAACATATCAATAACGAATACATTATCTCTTCTTCTTTAGAGTTGAGATTCACTTAGGAGGGACATCCGCAAATAACTACAAAGATATCATTAGAATACCAAGAAAGGACTTCGACATCACTGTACATCCAGAATATGAGTTTGAAAATCTCGAAAATATTGCTGATCTTGCAGTAATTAAGCTAAAGGAAAAGCTTACATTTTCGAGTGCTATCCAGCCAATCGGTTTGCCTATTGATGAGCTTAAGCTTCCACATGTCTTCCGTATGAATGTATGGGAATCAAATATAACCTTTAATATGGACAAGACAGAGAGAAGAGTTACTTTATATAATTCGGAAAAATGCCATGAGATCTACATGACTAAAGGAGGCGAGCGGGACCTTAAATTTCACAAGGATGACACAAAGGAACAAATTATTTTCTGTGCTGATCCCAAAGGTAAATTTCCATCAAATTTTAAAATTTTTCAGGATATTTAAGCCATTTTTCATTCACAGGTTATGTTCCACAAGGCAACAGTGGCACAGCAGTCTTCGTACGAAAGGGAAACAAGACAATTGCTTATGGACTGTTGTCATTTGGTGGCTCACCGAAGGTTCAATTACCTATCGTCCTTGTTGACCTTCGAATTCATATTGACTGGATTCGCAACATTATTTAAATAATATAATAAGGCTGTTAATGGACAATACAGCATTTGGTGTTGATAGCAGCAGCCAACTTGAGGCGCCAACTAAGACTACGGATCACATTAAAGTCTAATTTTAAGTTTTTCAATGAACCAATTTAAATGCCAATGGGCATCCGTTGACAATATTGACTAGACAGTAAGAATATGAAGAAGACTCAAAAAGATCCCAGAACTTTATCAAAATTCAGAGAATTCAAAAACATAACCTTGAATATTAAATGATGTATAATGGAAAGTCATCAAAAAAAAAAGTTGAGGTAGACACATGTGACTAAGAATATTGAAACATCTCGAAAAGAAATCGAGACAAAATTAATTTAATGCAGACATTTTCCGTCAATTTAGTTCAGTGGTGAGCAACTGTTTATGTGGCGTGGCAAACTTTGTTGGTTAGCCTTGATCAAAAAACATAAGGCACATGGTTCACGACATTTTCAGAAAGCTTTGACGGTAAACTACCCCAACAGGCAAAGATTATGCTTTCATGGCACAGGAAGACTGCTAAGGTACTTAAAAGCTGTCTCTTTATCTGTTAGGGCTAGTGTGCCGCAACACAAAGTTGTCTACCACTGATTCTAGTCGTTCTGCGACATTTAATAGCTTACTTATTACAGACTATGTTGTATGTCCAAATGTACAGCTTCTTAAAATACATAAATTAATTACTTACTTAAATAATATGTAAATAATTACGTAATCATGCAGGAACTTATGCGACATATGCGATACAATAAAATGATTATATCCAAGGACGATGCAATAAACTTGTGTTTTTTTTCCCAGCATTGACTTTCTCTCTGACATTCTTTTTGCGAAGCGTATGTCAAATTAGCCGTTCTTCGCAGATTATATGTGAATCATCTTGTTGATGTCTTACTGACCTGCTTTTTGCAAAAGCTTCTCATTAGAAAATACGTAAAAAAAGTATAAATAGATTCTCAAAAAGCAGAGTTGAAAAGCAGGCACCTGTCACAGACAAAAACCGTACAATTTCTTATAAAACCATACAAATTATCAGGAAATTGTACGGTTTTTTTGTCTGTAACATTTGTCTGCAGAGTTGAAAAACAAGTGTTGTGGCAAAAACCGTACAAATTCTTGATAGTTTATATGGTTTTGCCTGTCAAAAAACCTGTTTTTCAACTCTGTTATCCGTTTTGCGACTCTGCTAAAAAGCAATTAAGAATAAAAGATTGTTAAGCTACAGCAACTTCTTTATTAATTCAAAAAGGAAACAAATTCAAATTTATAATATAAATTTGTTTATTCTAATTCAGGTGAGCGGCAATAACCAATGAATAAATATGATTTTTTTGGCTTAAAATTTGATCATTGTGCAAATTTCCCTAAATTGTGTTATTTTTTTTAGTATACATCAAATATATATAATATAATAATGTCATAAATAACTTATCGATTATGTATTGGTTTTTAAATATTGCTTTATTATTTTTGAAAATCAAATCTATATATCTTTATCGAAAAAGTGTGTCTTGGAATGTGCTACGGAACAAATTTAATTATAAATAAGGTTTAGCCAAGAGATTGATATTTGAAGCTGTAAGCTATATATATTTATATGGTGGTGTTTCATACTTTAAATTTAATACTTTTTGAATATAAATTTTATATAAAAAAAAAAGTCGTTACGAGCTTATGATTCAAAAAATGTTTCATAACATTAGTCTAATTATATTTAGTTTATAAGTTATGATGAAATTTTGGTTAAATGGTAAAACACTAATTGACTATTTTTGTTGACAAGCACTTACACATTGTTCTATGTAAAATTTCTTATAAGAATTGTTTGGGTTTAAAATAAGCAGTTTTTGTAAGCTTTGGAGTGAAGTTTGTGATCAAATGAGATTCAGTTAGTCTATTTTTAAAATAATAAGTAGTGAGTATGTAGTTCTATCTATCCTAAAAGCCAATTTAATTATTCTTTAGTTATATGCATAATTTTTTAAATTTAAAATTTAACGGTGTTTCAATTCAA
>NW_027226419.1:0-36784 GCF_022539635.2 Chironomus tepperi
CCGCCAACGTCAACAACAACAATGTTATCAAATCGATTCCCCCCCCGGGGGGGGCTGGTTCCCCACTCTTTGGCCAAAAAAGTATGTGTATACACGGATAGAATCCCTTTATTTACACATACAAATACGTACAGTCATTTAGAATTGTCTGTAGGTATACAGGTAGAACACGTCCAAAAATAAATATTAAGCTTGGCAGAGACGTTCTTCTTCGAGTTTACTGAATTTATGGCATATAAGCAGAAGAAGTGATATGTCAATGAGACACGTCTGATACAGATAGATACATGCTTGTACATAATTTAAGAGTGATGCTTTAAGCATAGGATTTATTCAAGATTTATCAATAATTTAAGTTTTGAAGGATCAGCTGTTAGAACTTGAAGGACTATCTTGATACCGGAATAAGAGAACCACAAAGTCGATTCCTAGGATAATATAAAATAATCCACTGATTCTGCCATGTCGTGAGGATTGTGCTAATCTACATAAACACATCATATCGTCAACACTCTATATAATGATTGAAAGAGGTCAGTCTCTGGTGGAAATCGAAGGATATCCAGTCTGTTGCCTAGCTACTCGACCATAGAAGCTTTATCCTCGCATTAGCAGATTTGCTATCAGATATGGCTCGATACTCCAGATTATACTCTGCTCAGAACATTTATTTACTTACTTCCTTGCCGAGATGCACGATGGCCAATCCCGTATTTAGAGTTCGTCGAAAGCTGAATCTGTCTTAAGATATCTTCTGCCAGATTCTAATTCCCAGCACTTTTGCATCGTTATTCACACAGTAATCCCATGAGCTCTTAGCTCAGATTTATCAGATGTAGAGAATTTCCAGGCAAGAGTTTAAACTTGCCTGGACTAGATTTTTTGCCCCACGCCATATGCCTTCGGAGAAGTAGCGGAAACTAAGATATTTGAACACAGTCCAATCCATACCAATTCAAATGTCCTTTGATGTTCGAAATTGAAAGATTTAAGAAAGAAATTTTAAGGACAGAATAGAAAGTGCAACTAAATGTAATTCAAACTCGAATTATCGTGAATTATCATAAATAAATATATTTGCACATCTGATATTCGTTCATCAAATGCCCTTTTCCGTTTATTTAATTCTGATCAATACATATTCAAAATCATATGTAGCAATAGAAATGAAGAAGAAAAAAAAGAATGTGAAGTGAGTCTACTTATCATAAATAATTTTTATTCCTCTACTATTCCTCGTCCAAATATTTATTCGAATGATAATGTTTTTATTGCACATGGATTCATCTCAATAGTCAGTCATGCTGTACATGTGAGTAAGTTTTAGGTCAAATTGACCAAATTGGCTGACTATAATACTTGAATAATATTAAACAACACAAGTGAATAGGAAATGCTGAGTGATGATGATGATAATCTCATGGGATGAAATAAAATATTTTTACGTATATAGCATAAAGGAAGAAGACCAACTGAGCATTTTAAGGGAATTTTCTCTTTTTTCACTCAATTTTCTTCCTTTTTATCTTTTTTTCTTGCTGCCGAGAAAATTCAATTATCGAAAATAATTTTTTTTTTCCTCATCTTTTGAGTTATTTTCATACTTTCAGCCATGTCTCTTATTGCCATTCCAATTGTACAATAATAATAAATAAATGATAGAAAGTCGGAGGCAGTAGTGAGAGATGTTTATGAGGAATGGTCATCAATATTTCTACTCCATTCCCATGACAAATGCATCAGCATTAAAAGAAGAATATTTATCTATTCAGATCATTGAGGTTGAGAGATGCATCTAAGGGGTTTTACGGGTATTGATTGTTTTGAGAGTGAGGGGTACGCTAGACTACTGCACTCAGTAGACCTACAGTTTAAAGTAGGATCAGAGCTGTGCTAGGGTGTTTCGCCCGAAGGGTGCGCTGGACCACTTCACTAAGTAGAGTTGCAGTTTATAGTGGAATCAGAACCACTCCTTTAATGATTCTATTGTCACCTTATTGCCAATAGGCAACAAAGAGAGGCTGTGAACCTCTTTGTGAAAAAGTTTATCTTGCCGAGTCTCGAACCCAAGACCGCTTGGTCGGTATTGCAATGATTAAGTTCCCAAGCATCCCCAAGCACTAAACCAATCCGCCATCGAGCCACCTCGTTTCACATCAACATTAAGTCTATTTAATTTCAGCATCAATATTGAAACCAGAGTTGGCTGGACTCCAGTTGGAGTTTGGTCTCCCAAAGTCTTGCCAACTCTCCAGTTAGAATCCGGACACCCAAAGTCATTCCAACTCTGTCAAGACTCTCTCCCTGAAACTATGAAAATCTCAGACAACACACAAAGATATAAACTAGGGAAGGAACTAGAATTAAAATGCGTAATTTGACTTAATCAAATCACATAGAAAAATATTTTTGGTCAATCAACTGACACGATCAATTCCTCAATTGTATGTTGAATGCTATTGATGTTGAGATGATGATGATTATGCTGGAAACGGAAGTTAATCAAGTGAATATTATTCTTTCTCTTTTTGTTATTTCCACCCTAACTTTTGATTGATCACAGAGAATGTTAGTGACGTAATTCCAGTCAGTCACATGAAAATGATATGTCTTATGACATGAGTCAAGACAAAGGATGCTTAAATGACGCACTAAGAAGAAATTAAAAATGCGAATAATTTAATTTTATGCAGATCTGGAAAGTCATTTATCTTTAAAAGCATAAATTGAAGACAGAAACAATATTTTACATAATTTCATCATTGATTCCTGATATATTATTATCTTACCCTCTTTTTTTTCAAGTATGCATGTACACCAGTGTAATTTTAAACATGACATTTCATCTGTTCCTCATTCTCAATTGCAATGTCGACTTCTACCCTACTTTATATTGCGAAAAAAGTAATAATAAATAAATAGAAATGCTGAACATCGTTTACTGTTCTATATAATTTGGCAATAAATTAAGAAAATGACTAATGATGTGTATTATATTGTTATGTTGTTCCTTCCATTTGATTATGGATGTAGGTAATTCAAATATGCAGAAAATAAGGAAGCAAATTACGAAGCAACTGCAAGATCTAATTTTAGAATTTGAGAAATTGGCAATAATTTCACCAAATCATCGAGGAAGAACTTGATTCTATGTCTATTGGAAATAATTTGGTGCTATTTTCTTATTAGGTGTAGGGAAATTTCACTAGAGCTGCTGCCTAACAGGGGATAAAAAGAAAATTTTGATTAACACAATGTTAAGTTCCCTAACAGGACGAGAGACATCATGTATCTTACTTCCTTGACGAAGGCGCAAGGGGGCCAATTGCCGCATTTAGATTTCGTCGGAAGCTGAATCTGTCTTAAGATAACTTCTGCCAGTTTCTAATTCCCAACACTTTTGCAACATTGCTCACATAGTAATTCTATGAGCTCTTTGGTTTCATCGATTAAATGAAATTGAAGCTCTTTAAAAACTCTTGGATCTTATGTTCGGTATTAATGTAAGCTCTCGTTCCAACTATTTAGTCAGTTGATAACCAGAGCTCGACGTCGAATTGAATTTTGGACGGAATCAAGTCAACACAAGTCGGCTTTTACATACAAAATCAGAGTTGACTACGAGCTCTGATTATAACGCATCCAGGTCAGTTCCATAAAAGCTCATACGATGAATCTACGGTTCTTGTTTCTATTTTCATTCTAACTACATCACTCATGAATCAGTTTAACATTTTACGTTGCGTAATTCTTACTTCCTGTAATTAAACTGCTGAACTCAAGTATCTAAAATTCCGAAAAATCACTAGTTCAACGATGGGAGTTCTAATTAAATACCAACTTTCGTGACCCACACTTTGATAAGTAAGCTATCAAAGGACTTAGCAGGTAAAGAGCACACTTTCATGCATGCATTCACACCAAGTATTGCTTTAAAGAGCTGTTCAGGAAGACATTGATCGGGAAGTCCTCAAGCGAAGGTATGGCTGGATAAGTCACATTCTTCGAAAGCGAAACACCAGAGAAAGTGTCGTAAGTGGAATGAAAACACAAACTTGTTTTACCGCGCTTGGGTGGAATCCACAAGGAAAAAGTAGCCCAGGTGCTCCAAAAGCAACTTAGCGTAGAACAGTAATGATTCCCGCTTTTGATTCCCGTCAATTAGATGTCAAAACAGAAAATTTTTGTGATTGAGTCAGATAGGAGCCAGCAATAGAGTCAGATAGAAGGCCTTTTGTAATAACCTAGGCTCCAAGTCGAAGTATGGTTACAGTAAGTAGGTATGCATCATACTCACCTTGTAGAAATAAAACAACATGTCTTTAATTTACGTTTTTATTTCAAAAAAATTGAGAGAAAAAAAAAACTATAATAATATTAAATGTTTTTGTGTGTATGTATCAATGTTCAATATAACTTTATATCATCCTCATTCATCTTTATCCGTTATGTATTTAATTATCATATACAATTATGTTAACGATTGCAGTAGTTACAGATAATCATTTCACTTGTTATTTAAGATTAATATTATTATTTTTTTGTTGTTGTCTTACTTTACTTCTTTTTATGAAAAATTGGGACAGTTTGACGACCAGGAATAAAGTCGACATGTTTTAGAATTTTTTTCCATCATTTTAAAAAAAGATTCCAGAAATAAAAAAAAATTATTTCCTCAATTATTGAAAAGAAGAGAAGGGATTTAACGTCGATCACGTTCACGTGATCTATCACGTCTTTTATATGAAGACGAATGACCTTTCGGTGATCGACTACGACGTGAATTATTGTGTGGTGATCTAGAACGTCGTGAATCATAACGAGATGAAGAGGACTTATTATTTTCACGTTTTGAATCATACTTGCGCTCACGACTCCTGCTTCGATGAACTCTCGATCTTCCGTCTAATTCACGAGCTCCTACATATCGTCGACGATCAGATGATGACTCATATGATGAACGATTACGGGAACGGTCAATATCTTTTTTACGTGGTGCAGCCGTTTTTTCCAATTCAGTCAGTTTCTCGCGAATTGACAAGAAACCTAAATGTAATTTACCACCAAAGTGATCAGCTAAACGGACATCATTGTCATGTATTCCCAAATATGCGGAACAGACTTCACAAACACGTAACTTTTGCTGTTGATAGCTACTTGCTGGTATACTTGAGCGATATTCATGCTCAGCACGAGCCTTTTTTGCACGCAATTCTTCAATCTCACCCATAAGTTGCATTGACTCCTCAACTTGACCTGCTTCACCTAAAGCCTCGGCTTTTGCCAATTTTTTACCTATTTCCTCAGCTAATTCATGGACGGCATTTGCTTTTGTTTGAACTTCCGCTGATAGCTCTTCTTGTGTTTCAGCTAGTCTGCGTTTTGCTGCTTCAGTACGTCTATCGCAGTCAGCAATGAATGCTTGTAAATGCTCCATTGCCTGGAAATATTGAGGATTGTTAGAAATTTGAGGATGAATGGATATAGAGCATTACTTACCTCAACATCATAGAAATAGTCTTTCTTCTGTTGTGCTTTCTCATAATCAGCACGTAACGCCAAATCGTGGACCTTTAAGCACTCCCCCAAGTCCATTCGCTAGACATTATCATGTAATGTAAAAAGGATAAAGAAAGTAAGCCCACCCGTTTTTGTTTAGGTCGATCAATGACCAAACATCATTGGGCAAGAATACAGGAGAAAAAAATACAATTTTTCATTTAGTATAATTAAAAAAGAAAAAATGTTTTTTCATCATAAATAATGGAAAAATAGAAAATATGAAAGAAAATAAAAGAATATCAAAAAATTCTACAATTAAAATTGTGAAATTTTTTTTTTTAGTTTTGTTTAGATTTTTTTTAACTTTTTTTTCTTACCAAATTATGTAGATTTTTTTTATGTGTGTGACAGAAGGTATCGTAAGTCAATAATATTCGATTTCGAACGATATACAGTAATAAAACATGAGACAAAAAATTTCATTTTCTGATTTTTGCGAACTTGCGAATTATTAAGTATAGTTTAATTAATTTTTTTTCCTGCCAGCAATAATTTTTTTAATTAAATTTTTGATTTTTTTTTTTTAGCTGATTTTATTGAAAATTTTTATGTTACGTACCCCAAACGAACTTAATAAGTTTCATGACGATAAGTGTCAAACCATTGATTTTTTATTTGTATTTTAATTAATTAATTATTTTTTAAAAGTACCGAGCATTAAGCATAACGAATATCTCATAAATCAATGATTTGAACATTAATTAATTTCACTTATCGATAGCACGAAACTTGCTACTTACAACAACATTTTCGGCCTATTTCAATCAATCTTTTTCGGACATAAATATGTACATCCAGCATAGCATCATAAATCATGTAAATCCACGTAATTTTGTTGGGGCTGATTGAATATGTGAATATGAATTCGAAAAAGGGCAAATTGTGAATTTTTTAGTTTATCGAAACAAGACTAAGGAGAGTCATGGATATATTTTATATTATAATTAAAAATTCAAACAAAAAAAAAGAGAGGAGAGTTTTTACACAAACTAACTAAACTGATTCCTAGACTGTGTTTTTTTTTACTTTTTTTAAATATCATGAAATAAGACCTTCTGGAAGATCATTAAACTTACAGTGCAAGTCTAATACTTCCGAAAAGTTGTCTACAACTAAGAATGAGATTACTCACCGTTGTTGCGAGGATATCATGTGGACAACAACCGACTAGAAATGATTTGCAGACTCGAGCATCGCTGAATTTAATTGAATTTGAAACCTCACCTAAAAATTTCATCGCATTTTTTTAATAAATTTGAAAATTGATAAGACAAAATTTTATAAATTACCATTTCTACCAGTTCCCATGAGCTGATCCAGCATTGCACGCATCTGATCGTGAGCAGTCATGTTTATAAATATAATTAAACACTTTTTAACTCTTTAAAATACGATTTATACGATTAAAATTCATAAAATAAAAAAATTTCAAAAACTTTTTTTTTAATTTCTTTTTTAACAAGCTTGCGTTGATTTTCCCCTTGATTTTGAATTTTTGAAAACCGTTAAAAACTTTTGTTTACATTTTTTCAAACTTTTTTCACTAACTTTTGCTGTCATTTGAATTTAATTAATTTTTTGAGCAATTCAGAGTTTATTACAGTGTAATAACTAATTATTCCCATCAATTAATACGTAAATAATTAAATTAGTGTGGAGGAATGCAGCATAACTTTTCACAAGGACACAAAAACAGCAACAACAAATAAACATTCAATTTTTTTTCTTTCCAAACTTTTTTTTGGTTCCTCACAATGGATTTTTGTGAATTTATACAGACACCGAAATTAGATAGCGTAATTCTACATCGACAATTGAAGCATCCAATAAGAGGTACTTTATGCCTAACATTCTCACACATAATAGTTAGTGCTAGAAAGAGTGAGAATGAAAAAAATTCTGATGATGAAGAATTATGGGTAAGATAAGACTTTTTATGCCTTAAATCCAGCTGTACATGACTGATATTTCCCTTATCTATTATAGCTTCTACATCAGAGCATCGATACAATTGAACGTAAGCCTTATTTAGTCAATGGGCAATTAATGAATGTCAATGTACCAGGAAAAGGCCACAATATTGTGTTAAAATTAAAAGACTTGAGGATAGTGACTTTAGAGATTCCAACCGCCCAAGATTTCCTTAGTGTGGCATCATCAATTGAGCAATTAAGTACATTGAAGGATCCAAAAACACTTTATGCATTTTATTATCGTCCAATTTATCATTTATATTTGGAAAATGGATTCTCAATATTCAGGTATGAGACATAACATATGGTACGACTTTTATGACCTAAATAACAAAAATTACTTTATTTTTTAGACCAGAAATAGAATTTTCAAAACTTCTAGCATCAGACGAGTGGCGATTATCGACAGTCAATGAAACATATGAGATATGTCCAAGTTATAGTGGAAAGCTTATAGTTCCAAAATGTATTACAGATGAACAAATTATACAGTCGTCAACATACCGTGATCTCGGACGATTCCCATTAGTTTCTTATAAGCATGAAAACGGTGCAGTTCTTATGAAATCATCACAACCGAATATTAATCATACCAAACGATGTAAAGCTGATGAGGCTATCCTTAATTTCTTATTAAATAAGACACAGCGAGGATATATCATAGATACAACAGGTGGTAAGAACAAATGGAGTTGTGAGAATGAACAGCATTATCATCTGTGGAAGAAGTTCATTCGACCAATCGGAAATATTGCTCATCCATCAAGCTATCTTGAATGTTTCTCTAAATTAATCGAAGCATGCAATGACATGTCGTCATCAACTGAGAAATGGCTTTCAAGACTTGAATCTTCCGGATGGTTAACATTAGTATTAAATTCACTGAACACAGCATGCATTGTAGCACAATGTATAGCACAGGAAGGAGCACCAGTTTTAGTCCACGGTGGTCAAGGAATGGATTCAACACTTATTGTCACTTCCCTCGTTCAAATTATTTTAAATCCAGACAGTCGAACATTCCGCGGACTTCAAGCCTTAATAGATAGAGAATGGATACAAGGCGGACATCCATTTGGTACGCGAAATGCTCAATCTTGTTACACACCACCACAAAATCGACTAAAGTCATCTGGAGCTAGTTTTGTACTGTTCCTTGATTGCGTCTATCAACTTTATCAACAATTTCCATTAAGTTTTGAATTTGATCCACAATTATTGATTATGTTATTTGAGCATAGTTACTTCTCACAATATGGAACATTCATTGTAGACAATGAAAATGAACGAATGGAACTGATGGCATTTACAAAGACAACATCATTATGGTCACACCTTAATCGACCAGATGTCATAACTAATCTCTTAAATGCTGGTAAGTCTGAATTATTCCTATATTTAGTTCACTTGGTTATAACTGTCTTCCTTACTATTTAAACAGCTTACGAGCCAAATCAATCCATCATATGGCCATCAGTCGCGCCTGTCTCAATCGTTCTCTGGTCAGACCTTTATTTGAGATTTGTTGTTGAAAATAATCAAATTAAAAAGATTAAACATCAAGTTGAGACGATGGTGAGTACTGAAAAGGAATTGAGGTCGCGTGTAATACGGCTGAGGAAGCAGTTGAATGATTTATTGAAGGAATATGAGGAGCTTAATGATGACAAGGAGAAAAATGACGACAATAGTAAAAATATTAATGTCTTGAATGGTGCTATGTAATTTATTTTACTTTCAATCTGTTAAAGATGTCAATAGTGACTGACAAAAGTGCATTTTTCCGGTATTCAAAATTAACGGTCATAAAATATTTGAAATGTAACGGTCGAAAAATATTTGAAAGGTAACGGACAAAAAAATTCAAATTTTTGAATTTTCAAAAAATAACTGATAAATTGATTTTCACTAAATTTTCATAGAATTTTCTGGAAAAATGCACTTTGGAACCTTTTTTTCAATTATGAAGAGCATCTTCTTAACTCTACGGTCTAAAATGCTTTAATATTGCATTTTTATATGCCTTAATTATCAATACAAATGAAATATTTTATTTTATGACTTATAAATTGATTATTTTCCAACCTCTCTGTACTGCCGATATTCCACGCAATATGAGGCTATGAATGAACCCGATAGATAGTGTATGTAAATAAATTTAAAAATATGTCTCTCTATATTCAATAATATTTAAGATATGTTAACAAATAACCAATTTGCAATTAAAGAATTTCAAGATCAATTTTTTTCTAAAAGAATGTCGCTAATATCTAAAAACATACCTAAATGTAATGAAAAAATGAATTTAAATGAATAATGATAATAACTATGAGCATGATAAGATCTATCTAAGATGTATCTAGTCATATGTGATTTATGTTCTCCTGAAATTTATGTACAACGATGTATTACCAGAATTTGAAATCGATCAATTAAAATTTTTTAATGTAAACAGATAATTCAATGACTAAAATGTTGTAAAACCTTTCAATTCCAAGAAATTTTTAAAACATTTGTAAAGTTTTCAACTATTTTTTAAAAATCAAGAAACCTTAAAAATTCAGATTTTCACGCATTTGTAAAGCTTTACAAAAAATATAAAAACCATATAAATCCACAAAAAATTATCAAAATGAAACATTTGAATGGTTTTTGATCAAGAGAAAGAAACATTTGAATGGTTTTTGGTCAAGAAAATGAAACATTTGAATGGTTTTTGGTCAAGAAAATAAAACATTTGAATGGTTTTTGATCAAGAAAATGAAACATTTGAATGGTTTTTGATCAAGAAAATGAAACATTTGAATGGTTTTTGGTCAAGAAAATAAAACATTTGAATGGTTTTTGATCAAGAAAATGAAACATTTGAATGGTTTTTGATCAAGAAAATGAAACATTTGAATGGTTTTTGACGAAGAAAAAATGACAAATTTGAAAAACTTTAAAGAAATTTAAATTAAACTATAAATTAAGGTAGAATTGCATACAAAAAACCTTTTCTATAGCCCCATATGCTTCCAATCACAAGGAAATTCTCATCAGGTCAATTATACAACAACTCAATTCCAATAGAACATATCAATTGAGTTATTTTCTATCCATCAGATCTCTCCAAAATTCATTATATTCCAGTGACTTTTTACTGTAAATGCCCTTAAAGCTTAAAACAAAAATTTTTTATTTCCCATTTAATCTGAAATTTTTATAAACTCGATGTGTACACCAATAAAAAGAGAATTAAATAAAAAGTATTCATTCCAATATGAAAAGCTTTTTGTGCTTTAATTTCAGCATAAAAATTGTCAATTTGAGACAAAAACCAGCCGCAAGATTCAAATTTCTTCTTTTTACTGCCGTAAATAATGAATTTGGGTTTTCGAAGAATTTTAATTTTTTTGTGAAAAAGTCCACAAGTCAAATCACGAGCAGATGTGCTGTTCAAGGAAGATAACAGAGTGAATTGAGATTTTACCTCTAGACAATTTGTATCCACTTAATATTCATGAAATTTTTTTTTATCAATACCAAAAGAACTTATTACTACCTGCTTTTATGCATATTGAGCTGTTCATGCATATCAGGATGTAAAGGATATAAAAATAGGAAGCATGTTTATGTAATAATGGGGAGATTTATTGACTTGGGAATTTAAAATAAAATATTCTTAAATAGCTGAAAAAATTAGAAAAATTACTTGTTCTTATTGAGTGGCTTCAGTTATTGTCGTAGCGATCAGAAGAATGCTATTAGAGAGATAATGAAGCACTAGGTAATGGCAATTGGCAAAGAGCAGCCAGCGATAGAGCAAGTTTTAGACGTCAACTGGGAACTCTCTCATGGATCACAGATGATATGCATGACCAGCGAAGTAATTAAAATCACAAATGGATTAAAAATGTAAATCCCTTAGCAATCCTTGAAAAAGCATGATTATGTTAAAATTTGTAACGGTTATTCGAAATTCAAATTTAGTAAAATGTTGTATCCGCAGCCAACTTCAGGTATATTTACAAATGAATTATGAATGAAATTGAAATCAATTATTATCGAAATTAGGAATGATTTCAAGATTTAAGACTATGTGATGCACCAATAACTCAGTAAAGCTGATCTAACAAAGCGTATTTAAGCATTCTACGATGTCTGGTAAACGAAATTTTAATGACAGTTGGATGACCGGACAAAGAGTTTTTCTAAGCTATCTTTTTCGTCAAATTATGCGGTCACGGTGACGTCAACGCCACTCCAAATCTTGCCATCAATACCCCGAGCGACAAAAATGAAGAAGGTTCGAGAAGGCTCAACCAAGGAACTTTTAGGTAAGGTTTGACGTCCATATGGCTGCCAAATTTAGGAGACTTCTATTGGATATTAGTCAAAGAAGTTTAGTTTAGCCTTAAAAGCTCCATGACGGGGCATTCTTCATTTGTGTCGATCGGGTACGTCTAAACATCGATGTCTTAACTGTCTGATGTGGAATGAATAATGCATAAAAATTAAAGGTAAATAGTCACGAAAAAGTAAATAACTAACACTTTATAGCAAATAACATTACGAATTCTCTCTGACATGATTTATATGAATGATTAATCACCTAATGAAGTGTTAATTCTTGAATAATATTTTCACATTAAGAACTAGAATAAATACCAAATGTCATTATGTGCTACAAGTAGCTTTAATCCTAAGACAACATTTTCATACGACTGACATTTAGCATAACATAATATGTTTTCACAGGATTCAAAAGAATCTCATTTATATGCTAAATTCTATACAAGTTTTAGGCTAAATGCTTTAAAAATAAATTTTTCCCATTCAACACTCAATGAATAAAAATGAGAAAGAAAAAAGTGTTAATGTGGAAATGAAATGTATTATTTAATTGCGGTACGAAAAATTTACATGCTTTGTATTCCTATGTTAAAAATTAATAAAGGTCTGATGAGTTTCAATTCATTCTCGCTCTGATAAACTCTAACAAAAATTCTTCGAATTAATTTTCGGGCATTGAAAAAGTGTAACGCAGTTCTGTAAGGTATGGTATGTGGGTTTATGATGAAAAGCATAAAATATTTACCTCAAATGTACTATGTGGGTGAGGATATTTGACATTTTTGTGCTAAAATTCGATGAATTTTCAGTGATTTTCAATATATTCAGTGTTAAAATTTGAATAATTTTGCTGTTGAAAGGTTTTTGAACTTTTGAACGCTGTTGAAAGGTTCTCAAACATTCTTGAAGCTGTTGTAGTACAAAAAGTTGCTTGGCCCTTGAAAGAGTCACAAATAAAAATTTTCTCAAAAATTGAAAAGTGGACCAAAGTAAACGGTTTAAGTAAAATAAACAAGACTAAGCTAAAGTTAATCAAACAACAATCTATATAAAACAAAAATTTAAGTAAATTCACGTAAAAATAAACACAAAACAACAAAAATAAAAAATTAGTGAAGAAGAAGTTAGAGGCCCCGGCCCAGCCGGAATCTATAATATGACACTGACAAAGCAAAACAAAAGCACAACAAAGCTTACACCCAACCAGTTACAGAAATTACAAGACAAGATCGTAGCCGACAAAAAGGAACAACTATTTCCAACAAAAACACAAAAAGCCAACAGCAAAAATGAAAACATCAGATACGATCCCAAAAAACAACTAACAAATAATACAGATGGAGAAAAGTATTTAATAATTCACAGATTGGACGAACAAAAAACAATGAGAGATTTTTCTCCGATCCTGCTGGAAACAGCAATCAACAACGCTACTCAAAATGCAAAAACGGAATGCAGATTCCTAAAAAGTGGAGATCTGCTGATAAAAACACAAAACTTAAGACAAGCACAAAACGTAATCAAAATCACAGGCATTATGGACGCTAATATTACAGTGACAGAACATAAAACAATGAACAGCTGTAAAGGCGTCATCAGCGCGTACGAGTTACAGAACGAGGACAAAGACACGTTACTGGACTATTTAAAACCACAAAATGTTATCGACATCCGAATGCACCAAAAGACAGTAAATGGAGCTTCATTTAATACAGGATTAGTCTTCGTAACTTTCGGAGTGAGCATTTTGCCGGAATATCTGACGGTCGGACTCTTACGAGTGTGCGTCAGACCTTATATTCCGACTCCAATGAGGTGCTTCGCCTGCCATAAGTTCGGACATTTATCTAAGCATTGTAACATAAAAGATTCACCTACCTGCTATAATTGTAATGACATCAAACACATACACAACAAAGAAGAGAAATGCACGAGACCTGCTACATGTGTCAATTGCCAACAATCAGGACACAACAGCTACAATCGCAATTGTACAGAATACAAAAGACAAATAGACATCCAGACAATTAGAGTAACACAAAACGTATCGATGGCAGAAGCTGTTAAACGTTCAAACTTAAAAAGAAACACATACGCACAAGTTACATCACAACAAACCGAAAATGTATGCAAATGCCATCACTGTAATTATCACAATAAGAAAGAAACACCACCTGTTACAAACATCAATAAACGCATAAGACCTCAGAAAAACGATACCCAAGAACAATCAACAGACGAAGAGACACATAAGAAAATCAGAATCAACATCACAGACACTGAGAACTACGAGGAAGAGGACGAGATGATCACATAATGAGCAGACCAACTTATCATCTAAATTGGAACATTCGAGGGTTTTTCACTAATAAATACGAACTACAGGTACTTATTAACGAGTTTAAACCACTTTACATTACACTACAAGAAACAAAATTAAATATAGATACACAAATACCTAATTATAAATCTTACATTAAAAACAAAACTTGTCCACAAGGTGCTAACGCCAGTGGAGGGGTGATAACACTTATAGACACTAACATACAATCTTTTCAATACCAAATAAATACAAATTTACAAGCTATAGCAGTTCACGTAACATATCCCATAGATTTTATTTTATGTAACATTTATCTAGATCACAGCATACCATCACAAACATTAAAAGACGAACTTGATAATTTAATTAGTCAATTAGGACACTCTTTTTTTTTAACTGGTGACTTCAATGCACATAACATATTGTGGGGTTCACATAAAACAGACAGAAAAGGAACTTTAATTGCAGAACTAACAGAAAATCATTCACTAACAATAATTAACGAAAAAGTTCCCACACACATTGCCACTAACGGTAGATTAACATCAATTGACCTTACTATTTGCACCCAAAATTTAGTATATTTTACAGATTGGACAGCACTCGACGATTTACACGGAAGTGACCACTTTCCGCTTCTGATTTCCTTCCCATTCTCCCAATTTGAAAAATCACACAGAGAAATTTACAACACTAAGAAAGCTGATTGGGCAGAATTTAAACGAAACCTAAACTTCGATAACATTGACACATCTAACATAAATAACATGGAAAGAGACTACACTCAAAGACTAATACAAGCAGCCAACAAATCAATCCCAATTTTAAAACCATTTAAAGGCAAACGAAAGCTGCCTTTCTGGAACGACGACATAAAAAGAAAAATAATTGAACGAAAAAAGAACACGAGAATTTACAGGAACACACTCAATACAGATATACGCCACAAAATTACAGAACTGACTAAAGAAATCCGTCAACTGATATCTAAAGCCAAAACAGAAAGCTGGAGACGATACACCTCTACAATAAATCACAAAGCAAATACAAAAGAAATCTACGACAAAATCAAAACGCTTAACGGCAAAAATAAGAACACTGAAATTAGAAAAATAAATCGACAAAACGGAACATCCACAACAAATCAAACTGAAATAGCAAACGTAATAAAAAATACCTTTGAACACATATACAGTGATGACAACCTAAGTACGAATCTTAAAACCTTAAAACAGCAAACAATCACAAACGAGCCAATTCCTGAAGACACAAATAACGAGGCATACAATGACAACATCACAATGAAGGAATTAGAAGATTCATTATCACAAACTAAAGGATCGTCACCTGGTCCCGACAAAATTCACTATGACATGCTCCAAAATTTAACTCAACAAGGCAAACAAGTACTACTACAACTTTACAATAAGACACTAAACGAAGGACTTCCACAAACATGGAAACACTCAATTATAATCCCAATCAAAAAACCCGGTAAAGATCCGCATCAAGCCGCAAGCTATAGACCAATAGCTCTTACAAGCTGCACATGCAAACTCTTAGAAAAAATAATCAACAAACGAATACAGTGGACTCTAGAAAACATGAACCTTCTTAACAACTTCCAATCAGGATTTACAAAAGGGAAAAGTACAATAGACAACATTACATATTTAGTCGACAACATACAGAAAGGATTCACAGAAAAGAAACAAACGACAGCAATCTTCATCGACCTCAAAAATGCCTATGACAGAGTTTGGGCACATAAAGTAACAGACAACATAAAAAGACTAGGTTTCAAAGGACGTATAGTCAAATTTATTAACAATTTCACACAGAATAGAACATTTCACATACAAATAGGAAACATAAAATCTGACGTAGGACATATGACTAACGGTATCCCCCAGGGATCTATACTATCGTGCACACTTTTCAATATAGTGTTCGACGATGTACTTAACCATATAAATCCACAAGTAAAATTCTGTGCTTATGCGGATGATTTGGCTATCTTCCTTAACGGAAAAGACACCAAATCAGCAGAATCAACTTTACAAAAAACATTAGATGAAATTAATCTACAATTGAACAAAAACGGCTTAGAAGTATCAATAGACAAGACAAAAGCTTTACATTTCACCAATCAGCACAAAAAAAATATTCAGAAACCACACATCAAACTACAAAACCAATCCATTGAACATGTCGACAATTACAAATTCCTTGGAGTAATATTTAACAACAGACTGAAATGGACGGAACAAATCAACCTATTACACAGCAAAACAACAAAAAACATAAATCTGATAAAAATGCTTGCGCATACCAAATACGGAGGAGAAAGACAAACCTTGCTACGCGTACACGAATCAGTCACAACATCAATCCACAATTATTCAGCACTGATATTTACAAATCTCACAAAAAAAGACGAACGAAAATTAAATACTATCCATACAAGAAGCACCAAGTATGCAATAGTAGCATTTGTGACCTCACCAAACTCTAGCATCCACGTAGAGTCTGGAATCATGCCTCTAAAACATCAACGGAAAATCCATCTCATCAAACACGCTTGTAAAGTCAAACAAAACACCAAAAATATTCTCCATAATGACCTACATGACGACACAAAAGACATCAAATACAAACACCTCAAAAACCCACCAATAACGTTTACTATGAGACAAGAATTGCAAAAACTAAAGATTGACAAAGACACAAAATTCCAAAAACCTCAAACATCCATTCATCCTTTCTGGAGAAAATCGAACTTCAAAATTAATCTAAAAATGACACAATTCAACAAAAACAGCACATCACATGAAGAAATCAAAAGATCTTTCAACGAATCATTGCACAAATACACAAGAAACGGTTACGAAATAATCTACACAGATGGATCTAAAACAGAACAAGGATACGGAGCAGCAGTCGTAACGAAAGACAAAACATACAAATATAAGTGTCACGAATACTCAACAGTTTACACTACAGAACTTTTCGCGTTATTAAAAGCACTCAAACATAGAACAACCAACAAAACACTAATTTGCACAGACTCCTTAAGTGCTATACAGGCTCTAAGAAATACACATACAAAAAATGTAATGGCACAACAGATACAAGACAAGTTACGTGACATCAACACAGAAACAACAATAATGTGGATACCAAGTCACACTGGTATTAAAGGAAATGAGGAAGCAGACATTAACGCCAAAGAAGCTACAAAACAACGACCGTACACAAAATACAAAATTTTACTTGAAGACGTAATAAAGCATATTAAGGAACATGTAACAAAAGAATGGCAAGATGAGTGGGACCAGGAAATCAGAAACGGAAATAAACTGGGTAACATTAAAAAAACTACTAACAAATGGACAGAAATTAACACATATAACAGAAAAGACCAAACAGTACTAACAAGACTTAGAATCGGACACACAAACCTAACACATATTCATCTTATTGAAAAAACTTCACCCCCAATATGCTGGGGGTTCCACTCGAAGCTGACGACAAAAAAGTTACCGACAAAATTTTAAGTTTCCTAAATGAAATTAATTTATATGATAAAATATAACATAAAATTCTCAACCCTGTAGTTCGTATTTAAAAGTTGAAAAAAAACAAAAAATGTAAACCCAAAAACAGAATTGTAAACGGTCTTAAAATTTATTAAAAAGAGGACCTTAATAAAGATAATTAAGAAGAAGAAGAAGCTGTTGTAGTGTTTTACTATGTTTTTGAACGCTGATCTAAAGTTTCATCTAATGTTGAATGTTTTTAAACGTTTCCGAATATTTTTGATAGTTTTCAAGCAATTTCAAGATCTGTTGTATGGTTTTAAATTATCCTAAAACTGTTATAAGGTTTCAATTCTAGCACAACTGATATTTTCTTACGTGCAAATGTCCTTTTTAATACTTATTACCCTCTTTGCATTAAACGATCATGTCCTTTTAATGAAAGAAACCACAAAGCACATAATTTTTTTTATTGCTGACTTGTCATACAACTTGAACCTTTTCGAATGAGCAATTTTTCATTATAATAAATCTGTGGAAAAAAAGGAAGTTTCGTGAATTATTTCTGAAAAATAATTCTTTTTATGGGCTTACCAGCCATATTTTGTAATACAATTAAGAGTGGTCAATAATTTATTCCACAAGTTACTGGTTATAATGTAAATAAAACTGCCAAAAATGTAATTGGATGTAAATTGAGACATTTTAAATTGAAGAACATCATTATTTAGGATAATCAGCTCGAAAATAAATCCTTTTAGTTGCCATACAACTTTAAAGCAGCTGATTAGATTGTCGGCCTCAATTATGCAGCTTTATGCAATAATTCACTTAACAATGTAAAAGATGTTTATTGTTTGAAGATTGAAAACAGACTGAATATTCCAAAACAAAGGGTTTGCAACTATGACAGGGGAGAATCAACTAATTAAAGTTGCAAATACAATTTGAATTTAAAATGACCGTTGATACGTTGTCAACAAAGCTAACTTTTAATACCCAAATCACATGAAAACGGATGAAAACAAATTATTCAGACCAAAAAGTCATGACTCATTAACAGTCACGAAGGAGTCAATTTAAATGATTTGCTGGTTTAAGAATGAACAAAACGAAGAAAAATTTCCTCTTAATAATCAACAGGCTCCCACACAGTATCGCATTCATTATGCGGTCTCTCTCTCGTTCTGTTCACTGAAAAACAAGTAATTGATGAGGCAGCATTTACAATTTTCATCACGATCTCACAGCAGTTCAAAAATGCTCCGACACAGAAATGAGCAGTGCTGAAAATCGCAATGTTAAAGGAACAAAAATCAATCACACAGTATGCAAAGTGTCTTTTTTTTCTGTCTCTTTATTAAATTAACTTGTCAAAATAAAAAATATATTTATATATCATATGTATGTATGTATATCGTCCCCCATAATAATGTTTAACATACTCAAATAAAAGAAAAGGAAGAAAATAAAAGAAAATTGCGAATTTCCAATGCGTATGACATTTTTATAACTTTTCTCGTTTAGATTTAGATACAGAGTTTGCTTTCGAAGCTTTACACTGAGGTTGAGGAATGAGTAAGTAATGTTCAATAAGAGTTCATCATGCATTCAATGAATGGATTACAGTAAGTAATATTTTAGGAGCTTTTTGTAGATAGAGAAAACAGATATGATGGACTTTTTGTGCTTGTTTCTTCCATTATTCAATAAAAGGTCAGGTCGTGTAGTTAATATGCTTGCTCCATTTGCAGATCATTTACTATAACAACATTCATTGAACTACAATGAAGAATATTTTTTTTTGCTTGTCATGATTCATTCATGCTTTCAAGACATCGCGTGGGGTGCTGAATATTGTCTTATCAATTGAAAAGCTCATAAATTGCCACTGGATGTGATTTTTTATGAGAAAAAGTAATTGAAATATGAAATTATTGTGAAATATTAAGAATTTGGATTGCAGAATCTACAGTAGCGCTCAAAAGTGTGCGACCAAGCTAAATTTTTTGATAATTTCATTGAAAAATTACCTTAATCTTAACCAAATCTCCTTAAATTTTTACAGTAAATCTGTTTTTGCATGAACTTTCAAAAAAATAATAACTTTTGTACTATAATTAAGTAATTTGAATAAACCGTTAAATATTTAAAATCGAGAGCGCTCAAAAGTGAGCGACCAGCAACACATGATTGAAAAGTAAGCATAAATAGCAATTTGTGACATCTTTAAATGATAAAAACATAAAATATGAATATTATTCTTTATTTATGAGCAAAAATTTTCCACCCAGAACACGTATTTTTCTCGTTTTTCCAAATTCAAAATGGCTGCCATTTTTTACAATTTTTAACCAAATATCTCTGATATTTTAGCACTAAATTAAAGTTTCTTTACTAATTTATGTTATATTTATGATAAGCTTTCTGCACATGTATAAATTGTTATGAAAAAACTGGAATTTAGTACAAATTTTTCTAAAAATATTTTTTCTATGACGATTTTTTCATCGTACAAA
This sequence comes from Chironomus tepperi, assembly GCF_022539635.2. NCBI lineage: Eukaryota > Metazoa > Arthropoda > Insecta > Diptera > Chironomidae > Chironomus > Chironomus tepperi. The sequence goes on from NW_027226419.1 coordinate 20,252, forward strand.
ATATTCAATTGAGAAAATCTTTTTAAATATTGCGAAAATATATGACTTTTTGGTATTAATTTATTATATTTTGCATGTACAATAAGATTCAATTAGTTCTAGTTCGCTAAAAAAATTATTCAGTGAAAAATAAACCATCAAATGGTTGGTTGTGTGATGTGCTCAAATCAAGAAAAAATTAATTTTCCAAAATTGACTTTCTTCCTAAGTTTCTAAAGAAATCTTTATTTTTAATGTTTATTAATACTAAAACAAACCATTTAAATAGATTTTTTCAAATGGATATTACATATTTTGTGGTTTTGGAAAATTTAATTTTTTCTTGATTTGAGCACATCACACAACCAACCATTTGATGGTTTATTTTTCACTGAATAATTTTTTTAGCGAACTAGAACTAATTGAATCTTATTGTACATGCAAAATTTAATAAATTAATACCAAAAAGTCATATATTTTCGCAATATTTAAAAAGATTTTCTCAATTGAATATTTTGTACGATGAAAAAATCGTCATAGAAAAAATATTTTTAGAAAAATTTGTACTAAATTCCAGTTTTTTCATAACAGTTTATACATGTGCAGAAAGCTTATCATAAATATAACATAAATTAGTAAAGAAACTTTAATTTAGTGCTAAAATATCAGAGATATTTGGTTAAAAATTGTAAAAAATGGCAGCCATTTTGAATTTGGAAAAACGAGAAAAATACGTGTTCTGGGTGGAAAATTTTTGCTCATAAATAAAGAATAATATTCATATTTTATGTTTTTATCATTTAAAGATGTCACAAATTGCTATTTATGCTTACTTTTCAATCATGTGTTGCTGGTCGCTCACTTTTGAGCGCTCTCGATTTTAAATATTTAACGGTTTATTCAAATTACTTAATTATAGTACAAAAGTTATTATTTTTTGAAAGTTCATGCAAAAACAGATTTACTGTAAAAATTTAAGGAGATTTGGTTAAGATTAAGGTAATTTTTCAATGAAATTATCAAAAAATTTAGCTTGGTCGCACACTTTTGAGCGCTACTGTACCTACGATGCTTAGATTCATCCTTAGTACTTTCTATGTGTACATCAAACTTCAATTTAAAATTTTTTTGAATTCCAAAACTTTTCAAAAATTTATAACTCGATTTTAAACAATTCTCTTTATTTTAGCTTCACTGGATCTTTAAATAATCAAACTACATGTTTTTCAGCATCTAAAGATCAATATCATGACGTCCATAAAGCTTGTTTTGATAAGAATTTTCAAGAAAAATCAAATTGATAAAACTTTGTTTACAAAAATTTGAAAGCTTTTACGAAAGCTTGGAATTTTCGAAAATTCAATCAAAATAGCATTAAACTTAGGATAATAATGTCTTGGATCTCAATATTCGATGCAATCTTAAAAGCTTGTATTCAGAAAAGCATGAATCATTAATGAACAGTTAGTTCCTCTTCATATTTATCTCTTAATTTCATTTTTTTAAAACAAGAAAAAAAGGTAAAATTTGAAGAATCAAAAATTAATAAATTTAATGTCTCATGAGATCTTTATAGTGTAGGTAGTTGATAGTACTAAACAAGAGCTTTTAATGTTCATTAGATATTAAGAGGAAGTCTTTAATATTTTCTTAAAATTTCTCCTCTTTTAACATTTTTATTTTTCATTTTTTTTTTACTTTCCTTCTTCGAAGAAAAATTCATCATTACTTAATATCTCCTTTTTCTGGATGTATTTTTTTTCTCATTTTCTTAATGTTATTAAATTTTCATCATGATCTTTTATTTCGTAATAAGATTTAACATTTAGAAAGCATGTAAAAATAGAATTTATTACACATAATCACTGAATTTTCATCATATCGCAAAACGTTTTACCGTGTAAGATTTTTCATCATACTTTAAAGTAATGATTTTAATCAGGGGTGGTGAGACAGTCAACTGTCCTTTTTATTTCAAATTTCATCAAAAATCTAAAAATTGCGGGAAATTTTCGAATTTAATTTTCAACGGTTTTCCACAATTTAAAAATTTTAACCGTCGTTCAAAATTTTAAATTTTTATCTGTTTTGATGAATTAAAATTCAAATTTAATGGTTTTATTCATTTGAAATTTTTAACCGTCAAATATTATTTGAAATTTCAGCTTTGAAAATTCAAATCCAAAATTTAACGGTCAAAAATTTCACAACCGTCATTTTAAAATTGAAATTTTGAATTTTTCTCCTTTGAAAATTGAAAATTTTTTTAACGGTTTTCAAACTTGTCAGCTCTGCCACCCCTGTCGTCTCATTTTTCATCGTCCTCATACGTACATCAAGTCACAACATACTTTCTTATGAAGATGTATGTAAATAGCAACATAAAAAGAAGAGAGCATGATTGAGTTTAATCAATCATCACATTTTTATTGCATACAGCCTGAAACATTATTTCTCCGAATCAGACAAGATTCATCAGGTGGCATTTAAAGAAGAGCTTGAAACTTTTTTAAAAAGTGAACAAAGAAAAATTGAAGATTTATTGGATGTGGGATGTAAGAGTAGATGATGAAGAGATTTATGGATTTTTATTTATCATTTTCTGTGTCGACAGCATGATTGCTTACTGAAGGAACGTCTCAGACGTAATCAAAAAATACTCTATGGATTGTATTGAAAGTAATTTAAAGCCACAAGTTGCATGGATGAACAAACTTTATGCAATTTTATCCGAAATTCATTTCACATGTCGTCCAATATGTATTGTATATCCATCATGTGACATTCAACAATGTGTTCAAACAAATCCATGCTAGCGTTTAGAAATCCCAATTGCTGTTCGAAGAACAGACGAGATGTAGCAGTGGTGAGCAACCTTTCATTTTTCGCGGCACAGATTGTTCGTGAGCTTCGTTCCGAAACCGTCCATGACATACGACATATAGTGTTGCACTCAACATGAGGTTCGTGACATACATGTGTTGCACACAACATGTGGTGCGCGACACACATAAGTTGCATACAACATGTGGTGCGCGACACACATGAGTTGCATACAACATGTAACGCGACACACATGTTGCTCAAACTTTGATCGTGAGCCTCGATCGAAACCATTATGTGACATAGGACTCATTGTGTTGCGCGACACACAAGTTGCCCACCACTGTCATACAACAATGTAAATGAAATTCTATAGCTTCAAACTTAAAGCACATGAGAAACTTTTCGAATAACTTTTACAGTAGCACTAAAAATCCTGTGATTTTGTCATAGCTGCAGGCAAATTAAATGAAAATATTATTTTTTTGTGTTGAAACACCTGTTGAGAGTTGTTCTCGTGCAGGTATGACAAGAATTGATTACATGACCTACATCGTGACCACAGGGATGTCTATCCATTAGAATAGTTTTTTTGGGTCGTTAAAACTTTTTATGTCAAGGTTCATAAATCATTCAAAATTTATCATTTTCAATCTCTAAGTCTGTAGAATGTTGGGTGGAACATGAAGAAGCTATGCTTAGAGATCAAATGACAAAATGGTAATCTTTTGCAGGGATATACAAAGTTTTTGTGAGTTTATTCAAATTAGCTTCCTTTGATCATAATTGTTCGAGGAACTGGGGATTAAATTGGAAAGTTTTTGAACATTAAGGACGAATTGGAGTTGAAGATTGATGGGATTAAAGACATTAAGGATGAATTAGAGTTAAAGAGTGATAGGAAAGTGATAAATTATTGTAATTTGATAATTAAGGTCGATTTTGAATGAAAATTTGAAATTTTCAGTTTAACGGTTTTTTAAATTTTGAAATTTTCAGTCTTTATTGGTTAAAGGTTGAAAATTTGAAATTTTTTTGAACCGGTACATTTGAATTTTTTGGTGTCGGTTGGAATTTATAAACGTTTTTCGATCATTTTCAATCCAAATTTTTATTTTGAATTCAAAATTATTTTGACTGTTATTTTTTAAATTTGAAAAAACCGTTAGATTTTTCTTGAAAAATTTAGAATTTTTACATGAATTGTGAATTAAAGGAACCTCTAAAATTAAATATTCAACTTCATACAACCTTCCTTTCACATTCCAACTCTAATTCTAGTACACAGAATAATCTCCTTAACTTGTCAAGATAAAAACCCCATTAATTTGCATAAAATATGGTTTCAAAATTCCAAAATTATCTGTCTGCACTAAAGTATATACTCATTTCAAGTCCTTAAATTTCATAATCCAATCTCCTCCCTAATAAAAATTCACTTTTTTAAGCAGAACATCCAAGAAGAAGAAGTAAAAAAACTTTGTCATGTTAAGCTCGAAGCTTGTTGCATGAAACTGACACATTACCATCATTTTTATTCAGTCGTTGCACATCGAGGCCAAATGTCTTCATTATTAATGTAAAAGGACGATGGCATTTGAGATAATAAAGTTTCAAAGAGAATGAAAAATTTGTGAAATCATTGAATAAAATGTCTCAATTGCCTCAAACTTCTTATGCCTTTTTTTTTTTTTTGTGAGTCGAAGTGGCTCGGTGGCGGAATGGTTTAGTACTTCGGTACATAATTATTGCAATACCGATCTAGCGATCATGGGTTCGAGACTGGGCATGGGAAATTTTTCACATGTCCTTTTTCGAATCATATGTAGTGGAAACGCGGCTCACAGCCTCCCTTTGAAGGCTATAGGCAGTAATGTCATCAAACTGATCCCACTATAAACTGTAGGTCTATTGAGTGCAGTGGTCTGGCGCACCCTCACTCGTTAAACAATCATTAGCCGCGTATCGCCCTAGCGCAGCTCTGGATCTTAAAGATCTGAATAGCTAAAAGGTTAAAGGTCTTATGCCTTTATGTTTCTTTAAATGTCACTGAATTGTCTTATGTCTGTGCTGCTCTCTAACATATGTTCCATTTATATACAAAATACCGCAATTTTGAGATATGTTTAAGGATGCTTAGGTAGGTTATGTTATTGTTACTTTCTTTCTCTACATTTTTATCAATTCTGTATCACGTTGCTTTACCATATATTTCATATTTCCTTCTCCCTTCATCTGACGCTTCCAACAACCTTCATCATTCATACTTTCCTCTATGTGTGAGTGCACAGGAGTCGTTCGGTTAGGTTGTGTATTGTTTATCTTGGGGAAAAGAGGATCCTACCTCCTGAAAGTTTGAAGGAAGATCAGGAATGAATAGAAGCAGTCTTGAGTCTTTTAATCAAGTTAAAATTTATATTTAAGGTTATTTTTGAAAAATAAATTTCAACTTACTTCTTATAGGAGGAATTTCCTAATTACGTCCAAAATGCTGAGATAGAATCATCATAACATCTCTCAAGAGCAGTTTTGTCTGCTTAGTAAGCTTTTAGCAAAATTGAAAGATTTGAATCTTTGTTTACATCCTGAAAATTGTTTCATTTCTCAAAATTTTGTCTTCCGGATTGTAATTGTTTGTCATATTATTGATCTTTGACTAGTTTACAGCAAAAATTTGTGTACTTAGCAGGTTTCAAGTCTGTGAAATGTGGATAAATTACAAAATTTTTCAATTTTCCCGAATTTGAGATCGTAAAATGAGAAAACTTTGGATCATTATTTCAAATTGTGTTCTGAAATACGGAAAACTGTTACTGGTGAGAGGTGCTAGATGATATGTGGAATGTGGGAAGCTTAGTAGGTATATGATTGAATTTGAAAAGTGCAAGATCAAAGTCAAATTGCTAATCATAATACTTTAAGTATACTAACCACTCTTTGGTTTGAAGTTCAATTCTTTAACATAATCTCAATATAATCTCGACATAACCTCAAAATATATCAGCATGACCTTGAAATATCTCAATGAAAACCCAAAAAAATCTATCACCATGACTCAGAAATTATGAAAAATAACCTCAAATTGAGGATTTGATTTGATCTCAAAATGCTTGAGTCTAAACCAAAATCATTATAACCTCTAAAATTCTAAACATAACCTCAAAATATTTAATCAAATTTTCTGATAATCTGAAAATGTCTAAGTTTAATCAACATAACTTCAGTCATCAATAAAACCTCAATTATACTCAAAATTCTATACATAACTTCAAAGTGTCAAATCCTAAAATAACCTCAAGTTATACAAAAATCTATCAACACAACCTCAAAATGTATCAACTTTTGCCAAATAAGAAAAGATGTATGAAATAGGATCCAACTCATCAACACACATCACACACGAACGACCCCCTGCGACTCCATTCAATCTTCCAGTTGTTTACTTACTCACTTAGATATATATTTTTTTTATTGAAAAAGTTAGTCAGAAAAGGGAAAAGAAATTCTTTTTTTTTTTCATCAACATGGTTATCATCTAGTATTAAGGTACATTTACTCTTCGTTTTTTATGCAATAAGACTTTTTTTTATCGTGTGCAGAGTCAACATTTGGACTTTTGGTTGTGGATGGTAAGCATAGCAAATGTTGACTGAAATTATTATTTTTCAAAACCATTTATTTTTTAACTTTTTTTTTATTTATTTTATAACCTTTTTCTTGTATTTTTAATGAAAATTTTTAAACAAATTTTTTTTTTTTTTATTTTCATAAGTTTTTTTTTGTCCATCGTTAAAAGTTTTGCGAAAAATTAAATATTTTTTTTTTTTTGGTAAAAGTTTTCATTAAGCTTTTTATCTAATAAGTTTTTTTTTTTTGAGGAAAATTTCATTCAGAAAACATCCAGCTGTAATTTTCCAAGTGAAATTTTCATTTTTTTTTAATAATTTAATTCATGTTTTACACACATTAAGGTTCATTCAATTGATATGTATTTCATTTCATGTTTTTTTCTTCTGATATGTTTCTGTTATCTCATATTTATGTATAATTTATGATATGTATTTTCATTTTTTTTAAGTCCATTTAGAATCATTCTTATATTTTTTTTAGTTTTTCCAGAGTGTGGTTGTCTCAAATTTCGAATTTTTCGATATTAGATTTTCGAAAAATTCAATATTAGATTTTCAAAAAATTCGAAAAATTCAAACATTCGATTCTCGAAAAATTTGAAATTAGATTTTCGAAAAATTTGACATTCGATTTTCGAAAAATTCGATATTAAATTTTCAAAAAAATTCGATATTAGATTTTCGAAAAATTCGACATAAAATTTTCGAAAAATTCAAACATTCGATTTTCGAAAAATTCGAAATTAGATTTCCGAAAAATTCGGCATTCGATTTTCGAAAAATTCAAACATTTTCAAATATTTCGAACTCTATCTTATTTAAAAATAAAAATTACCGTTACAAAGAAACTAAAAATAACGGTCAAAAATAATTTAAATATTTAAATTTGAAAAAATAACGGTCAATCTTAAGACAGCCACAATCTGAGTTATTCATTCCATTTTGTGTAGCAATAAATTAAATGTTATTTATCATCCAATGCTCTCCAGCTTCCCTTAATCTCATATATATTCATATATTTTTGGTTCAAATTGTCAACGAACTTTCGGAATTGATTCTCATATTTTATTAAAAAGAGATTTAGCTTTAGATATGAATTTAAATATTTATAGTGGATTTTTGTTGTATATTTTCATACATGTCACGGTGTTTTGAATACGAGTCATACATGTACATTGATGTAGCACAATGTGTGACATACATTAGAGCTTGTATATTGTACTTTAAGAAATTCTGTATTTGATGTGTATTTTTATCCATCGAAGTTATATCGATTTCGAAGTCATCGGAGTTACCTCGGAAGATGTCAGACAGATTTAGAACACTTTATGTCAAGATTCGTTACAATATTATTTGAATTTTTTCAGACTTTTTCTAGAAAAAATTTCAATTTTCAAATATTTTTTGACAGTTTTCAATTCAAATTCAGAACAAAAAATATGAAAAGTTCAAAATTTGAATATTTTTCAACCGTTACAAAATTCAAATATTTTTTGACTGTTAAATTTATACGAATTTCGAAGACAACAACTCAACTAAATTGTTGACTTTATGAAATTTCAAATATTTCTTAGCCGTTAAGAGTGTCAAGCATTTTTAAATAATTTTCAGCCATATAAATTTTGAATTTTTTTTAGCCGTTGGATATTTTTGAAGATCTATATCCAAGTTAATGTCTAAATAGTTAATCAAATTGTATCACAATTTGCAATAGCATTCTATGATCAAAAATCAATACTTCATCAATAAATCATGTAAAAATCCAACTTGAGATCCCAAATATCTCCAAGTTTATTTACATTTAATTCCACAAAAAGTAAATGACTCGAAGAAAGTTCATTGATGCTTATTAATTCATGACTAAACTTCTATAAAAAGAAGACGCCTTTTGAATTAAAAATATCAATAAATTAATTAATATTTTCCGCCAACCAGCAACAAGTTTATGAGAGTATTAACTAAATTTAATGATGTATTCACTGAAAAGTCTACGCTTATTAAATATTTATAAAGCTTTATATTTAAAATAAATTCCATGTAACATTAAACTCATGGAATTTTGCGTGCCGTGAAAGCTTTGTTGTTATTAAAATATTTAGTAATGAAATTGGAACTTCCGAAAATATTTTTTATAGCTTTTATCTCAAAATAAAATTAATTCATTTTTAGAGCTTTAGATTAATAAACCAATTAAATGGAGGAAACCGAATGAAATTAAGATAATCTTGGTCTACATAACAGCATCTGGCTTTTATTGAGCTAAGGACATTTCTATCCATCATAAAAATTCTTAGATTTCCTTCATTAGGATTCTAAATTTAGAAAATTGTTGGTAAAGTAGCAACAATAAGGTATGACAAGACTTCATGTAGTTTTATGTAAAACTGTAGTTCAAGTAGTTCAAACATAACGTTCAAGTTTTTGTCATATGGTGTCCAAATTGCTATAATGTCCAAGTGGCTGACATGTGACTTCCAAGTATTTCATATGGTGTCCAAGTGGATGTCACATGGCGTACAAGTTGCTGTCACATGGCGTACAAGTTGCTGTCATATGACGTCCCAATCACAATTTTCATGTTAAATGCCATGAAAAGCTTGTGCCGATAGGACAAGACCAAGACTTCCTTATCCCGGTTTTGAGATTTGTCGATATCTAAACTTTGGAAATTCCCTTATAATCTCGGTCATGGTCTCGTTTATAACGATTACTCGTTAATTGTAGTGTCTACCAAGTGTCCATTCGAGTTAGTAAAGAAAGAAACAGGGATACTAGAGTATACACTAGGCTAAACTCTTGACTACTAAATGACTAAATTATATCAAGATACCAGCTAACTCAACCATCCAGCACTACTAATTTGCAACCCCCACAACATATCCCAAAGCTCCTTTAGATTTCTTACATTTCCATAAATACATCCTTATTAATGTCTAACTTCAAGATCATGCTTGAAAGGATTCATAAGCTTATTTCAAGGAAGCTTTCAAATCAGCAATTACCGTACCGTCAAAAAATAATCTCATCATCAATATCGTAAAAAGGATTTACGGATGTTATTAAACTCATTGAACTTTCCAACAAGTCTTCATTATTCAGCGAATTTTATTGAATTATTACGACTTGATTATTATTCGATTTCTGATTGTAATTTTACATCAATTTTAATCAGCATATTAAATCTCAATTTTATTAAGGTATTAAGAAGATATTGTAAAAGTTTTATGGAATTAAATGCTTTAGAAATGAACATCAGGCATCAATTTGTATAAATCTGTAAAATTGCTTTCGTCTACACAGCAATAAAAATTATTTTTAACATAAGTTTCTAACTTTTGGGTATGTTTAAAGAAGAAGCTGTCTGTTCTAGTTGCTCGAATAATGATTCTGATTCTGCATAAATAATTGAGGTTGATTTTGGGGGATTTATGATGTATTTAGGAATTTATGATTTTATAGCAATTTGGAAAATTTATCAAATTAAAGAATCGATTATTCGGAAGTTTATGGCAGGTTTATAGTCCGTGTAATCGTCTCGAACTACACAATGCATCAAACCACAGTTGTAGCAGTGAAAATGGGATCAAAACAACCAGTCACGATGACGTCAATGCAACTTAAGGCTCTTCCGTTAATGCGGTGATATAGCAATGTTGTAGCGAACATGTTGTGCTGTTCGGATACATACATGAATGCTGATTTTGAATAATCATCTATATAGATGTTTTTCTTGTCCAATTTCAATATTTAATTGCTTTTCTAGACGAATTTCAATCTCAAATGAACAACAGGAACTAACTTCTAACTTCAGTGTCTACTATTTGAGCTCATGACTGTTAATCCTGTATCTAAATATCAAGATGAAGTTCTATTCCCGAGCTTTTTAACTTAAAATTTTCAAAGTATCGTCGTATGACATCCATGCGATATATTGCGTCGAACCGTATTATTCGTCATAAAAAATGGATCGAAATCATTCGACACGATGACGTCGAGGCAACATTACATCTTACAGTTGTATTAACTGAATATTGTAGCGGTGTCCTAGCGAACAAGCTGAATTGCACGTTCATCTGACAGTCAGAAAGGTGAGAGTTGGTAATTAGCTGTCTTTGGCTATATTTCGTCTTCTACAATCGGCAGACAGCGACTTTTACAGTGTCATCATCATGTTCATAGTCATCAGTCATTGATAATACAATGAAAGTTTTTCTGCGCCTACGACAGAACTAGGAGACAATTGAAGGTTTTAATCAGAACTCAGATTAACAATATCTATCATTTTGACTTATGGTCCGTAAGGATACAGGTGTATTTCTATGTATTTCTTTTTCTTCCAAACTTCCTCAGTAGGCTCATGATACTTCCCAAAACAACTTAAACTTCCTGACAGTTTGAAACTTCTTTTTTCACTTTTTTTATGGATATTGAGTTGCCTTAACTAGACATACTGATTGGAAGCTCATAAACATGTTTTCGACTCAACCTATCAGAGCAATAAAAAGCACAACAATATTGAGTATCTGAATTGATCATTAATATTTCATAGAGCAACAATAAAAAAAATCAATAACAAAACTTTGTCTATGTGTTACAATTTACGTGATGGATGAATTGTAATTGCGGTAATATCTGGTGTGAAAAACCCCAATTCCAATATGGAACTTTTTTGTGGATGATTAATGATAACCATTCATTATTGACATTTTAGAAAATTAACAATATTACATTCCATATGAATAATTACGACTGTATATAGAGATGTAATTGTAACCATGTCATTTTCACGTTTCAATTCTAAAAATATATAGATAACCTTGCCTGTTAAACATAATGTTAGCTGTTTACTCGTGAATATGAGTCGTAAAAAACCATTAACGACATCTTCTTAACTGTTGTTTAGATCATATCACAGTAATTAGTCATTTTCAGAATAAGAGCTCGTGTCAGTTTAATGATATGTGCTACAAAGTCGTGTTGGAAGTGATTTACTATACAGACATACATTTTTGGTTTATGATAAGACTCTTTAACAATGGAATATAATGAAATAATTCTGATATAACCTCAAAATTGTCTCGATTTGTTTGTTTTCCAGGAAAATTAAAGGATGTTAATGACTTAAGATCGATGTCCTGACAAATTTGAATGCAATACCTACTGTGTTTAACCTAACTAAAAAGGAGCTACATCTGGACTAGATATTAAAGTTGTATTCGATGTCAGGTCTGCATAGATATTTGTGGATTAGTAAATTACAGCTGTTCATGACCTAGACCATGTGCTCTACTCTTAAGCTCAGTTTATTTGTCTTGATAATTATGATGTCCTTTTACTCAACTATGATTAATACAATTTCTAGCCAACGTCGTACCCGAATTGGACAAGTCGGTTAATTGATTAATAAAAGCCAGCTCCAGACAGGTAAGTCTAACTCCAATTTGGAAACAGATTCGAATTTCATTCGGCACTATGTCAGAGTCAAGTTGTTTGCCCTGCTTAGTTGCTTCTTTACGAATAGACAATAGCCAAAATTCTTAAGATAACCAACGATAGAGCCAACTTCAGGCCTTAACTGAGGGAAACCATAGATCCCACTTGATCAATACGGCCAGCGAAGTAATTAAGTTCGCCAAATTCTTAAAGATGCTTTACCCAAAAACCAAGTTTGGTAATAATATTCATTAAGCCTCTTACATGACCGCAATATTCAAGGTAACCTACATATTTTACCTTTAATTAATCCCTATTATAATTTATAAAGTGTTCCGTCAACAGATGTACAACATTAATTGTTCGTCCTTCTGTTCTGTCTCACATCTTCCAAGAAGTTCTACCTATTAAATATGATTTAAGGCTGGTATGACATAAAGCTTCACTCATAAAGAAGACACAACCAGCTTTTTGGTGACCACAGTAACACCAATTACGTGACATACTGCATAATTGCTACGACAGTCGTACAGACACTAAGAAAAATGGAAATTCTCTGTTTGCCTACAAGATTATCATCAGCACATAAAAAAACCAAAATGTATGCCTTGTATTTATTCATACAGATGTGTCTGACAGTTAATCATGCATTATCATAAAATATGAGATCATCAATCCGTTCTTTTATTTCCTCTCATTCCGTAAAGTCTCATAAAATAAGTAGCTAAATCAATATCCATTCATTCATTCCGCAGCATATATCCAATAAATTGCATTACTATGTGAATATAAAAAATAATAAAATAAAGGTAATAAAATTTGAGTGTGAAGTGAAAATTGCTTACGGCAGCAAAAAGGGATTGAATTAATATTGATTTCACACAGAAATATAATAAAATATGCGAAAGTACTTTGCATGAGCTATTCATCATGAATGAATGAATGTTAATACAATTTATACAGACACGATATGCTGTTAACATAATTCAGTTGTGGGCAACCTTTTTTGTGTTATGGCACATTTAACTGGTAAGCTTCGACTGAAGATGGGCATGGCAAGGCATGCTACCAACCATTGCATGGCATGGTATGGTTACTATGGCCTGTCATGGTATGGTTACTATGGCATGGCATGGTATGGTTACTATGGCATGGCATGGTATGGTATGGCATGGCATGGCATGGTTACTATAGCAAACCTTGGCATGGTAAGCCTCGACTTATAACCGGGCATGGCATGGCATGGCTACTATAACAATGGCATGGCATGGCATGGTTAATAGTGAATTTCTAGTGTGGTCACGACCATACAGGAATCTAGTGGTAGTCACCAACATAATCTTAGTAGTAGGCACAGGACTTAAACCGGGCATGGTATGGCATGCTAGTAACAATGGCATGGCATGGCATGGTTACTAGTGAATTTCTAGTGTGGCACGACCATGCAGGTTGTCTAGTCACCACCATAATATAGCAGTAGGCATGGTAAACCGTGGCATAGCATGGCATGGCATGATAGCCATGGCATGGCACAGCATGGCTAGTAACCATGGCTTGGCATACCATGGTAACAGTGGCATAGCATGGAATGGCATGATAGCCATGGTATGGCACAGCATGGCTAGCAACCATAGTATGGCATGGCATGGCTAGCAACCATAGCATGGCATGGCTAGTTAGCAGGTACAGATGGTAATCCACGACCGAAACCTTCCATACCATGCAATTCATGTCATTTCCAATTGTACCGCTTCACACAGGTTACCCACCACTATCATAATCCCTTTTTTTCAACACGTTTAAAAGCTTTTCCCCCTTTTTTAAATGCTCTGCGGATAAATGAGATTATGGAGAAGTCGGAAAAAGGGATGGATGTTAAAAGTTGTCGGAAAAGTATTTCCGGTTGCATTTAAAATGATAATTGTTGGAAATTTTTCGCCCTTTTTTTCACATTTTGTGTCAGTTATAAAAAATATGAATTTTTTTTCTTCTTTTTATTCTCAACGACAAAATTTCCCATCAATCATTTTGGTGTGTCGTATGGAAATTCATTTCCGACAATTCTCAAAAGAATAAGGTCCTATAAACTGATATGTCCTTGAATAAAATTAATTAATAATATTTTCTTATCACTTATCATTCTTATCATTAATTAATTAATGTTTTTTGTCTCGTTTTTTTCTCATTTTTTTTTTTTTTGTTAATTTAATTAAGTACAATGGGGATCATTCACGTATGACGTCCATGAAATGGTCTACCACTGTAAATAGAGGGTAGGAGTTAGGTATGACACATCAATATGGTTAGGTATGTCAGTACAGGATAGAAAGGTTCAAAAATATTAATGGACGTCATTTACGTACAAACCCCCAGAAAAAAACGTAATATTGAAGTAGAAGTAAAAAGCAAGTTATATTTAATAGTTATAGCCGTCAAACCCAGTACCCAAATAACTATAAAATTGTGGACTGATTGGAACGATAGAATAATAGAATGGCGATAACGGCTCTGGTGCAACTCAATCTAAGAATCCCGTATTCACCAATTTCTCGAGGAAAAATTTAACATCTCCTAACTCTGAATCTTTAATACCAAGAGATTTCAGCATTCCTAAATCACCATTCTCAACAGCCATAAATACAGAACGAAGATGCTCCAAATCAGATCGCATAAGATGCAACGCTGCACCGAAATCTGTAATGAAAAAAGAAAAGGATAGACTTTAGTATGCTTACAAATGAAGTCATTGAATGTAAAAAGGCAAGGCTTTTTTTTATTTAAGTATTTCCCACCCCAAGGAATGAGAAAAAAAACTTTTGGATATCAACAAGTTACACAAAAAAAAAAAATCCATAAAAGGGTTTATTTATCAAGTAGAAACAAACAAGATGTGAAGGAGAAGAAGGAACGAAAAAAGGTTTCTTGAGGAACTTTTTATTTCCACTTTACATGTTATCATAAAATATTCAATAAAAAAATCTATCGAAAAAATGGCAAGAGAGAGGAGGAAAAGGCATGAGAAATAATAAAAGGGCCTTTCAACTATTGTTGGATCTAATTTGTCACGCTATATGGATGATGATGTTGAAATTTTTTGTTGTTTTTATAGATGCAGCAACGGATGTTGGATCTAATCTGATAAAAATTAGTTTTTAACTAATTCAAACTTTTCTGATTCTTGGAAGCTATAATGGAAATGCATGTCTTGAATTTCAATGGACAGATAATAAAGTTAGAGGCCACTCTGGCAGCTTTGATGTCCATTTTGATCATTGTCTAATTTAGAGATCATTTGGTCAAGACTGTCTCTGTTTCAGATTTAACCTGATCGAATGTGTAAGCCTAAATCTTATAGATTGGCCTGTGGTGGGAATCGAACACATGCCGTAGATTTCTCACTAAATTGAGAATTACAGACAGCCGTTCTGTTGCTTAACAACTCTTATTCTAGCAACTGCAGATTCACATACACATGGTTCGATACCCCGAAAGGAACAGGGTATTGATAAGAGGTAATGTCGACTGGGTATTTCGCGATTGCTGTGTCGTGTGCTTTTGAAAGTAGTTGGTTAGTTTAAAAAACATAACTTTTTTAGTTTAGTTGAGCAAAGGTTTCCTGAACAAGACGCACACTTACTCAGTGTGGGAAACATTCTTCGCTCTATTGACAATCTCTCTGCAGTTCCATAATCTAGGTTTGTAAAATTATCTAAGAAGGATATGCTACTGGCTCAATCAATGTCTAATTATGAAATTGCCCATTCCTTAAATTCTCATCTAAATTTCCGATTCAATAAGCTTAATTGTTCCTTACTTATCTTGACATTTCCTAGCAGGCAAATCCAAAAAAATTTTCATCAAAAATCAAACAGCCATAAAACCCATAAAATCACTAGATTTGTTGAAATAACCATAGGCAATAATGTTCATTGATTCAAAAAGGCCATGAAACTTTCTCCAGCAATCAAGTAAAATTTTAATACTTTCCAAGGGTATAACATACTACACCTAATATTATTTTACTACTGTACTAGAATCTCAGCAGAATAACACCGAAAATTATCAGTTTAAAACATTAGATCGTAGATAGCTTTGTCCCTTTTTCTATAAAATCTATAAAATAGAAGTACTAAAGTGGTCGTAAAGGCATAAAAGGGGCTCCTAGCAAATCTGTGCATTATTATTGCTGTACAAAAATTAGATTATACAGAAATTTCCATATTTGAATACAAAACCAAATTAAGAAAAGTTTAAAATTCCTCAGCATGCATAAATGCCATAGAGATTCTAATGGAAAAGTTTGTATTGCTTCAATTTTAAGGCGGCTCAAATCAACCTACACATAATCGGGATACAACATGGTTTTAATATTTATACTAAGCTTATTCACTTAATTATAAAGATATTCCAACAACACCTACACCTTCCATCTACAAGTATGCTTACCGCACACAAAAAAGTAAAGAAATCTGGCATTTTTATTTCTAACTTTACTGTGTACATTCTCTGTGGTTGGGTCGTTGTTGAACTTTAACATCTAAACACCCTTCCCCTTCTTACATTCCCATGATAATGTTCCTTTGCCTCAATACCATAAAAAGTCTTGAAATTTTCCTTGAGATGAACCGATTATTTACCTTCAATGGTTTGACTTTCGCCTTCTCAGCGT